>NC_056745.1:450475663-450528163 GCF_019279795.1 Protopterus annectens
TGTCACATATTGTTTGACATCCTGTAACATGGTTCTATTGTATTTCCTTTCTATAAACATTTTGGTAATATATTCAAACTCTGATATCATGTCCTCGTATCGGGATGTCATTCTGGCTGCTCTGATGAGTTGCCCCTTGAAAATGTTACGCAACATCTTTTTGGGGTGATTACTATCGTATTGTAAATAGTCGTTAGAGAATGTATTCTTCCTGTATATATTGGATTTGAAACCTTTAACATCATTCAAACAATGGTGTCTAAATAAGGTAAACCTTCCATTGGTTTCATATGTAAATTTCAAAAAATCACTACTGTTGTTTATAAAAGTGATGAAATTGTTTAATTCATCCATATTTCCTTTCCACAAGATGTAAATGTCATCCAAAAATCTTGTGTAGTGGGAAATATGTGTGAAAAATTTACTCTTAAATAGTATTTCATCTTCCCAATACAACATGACTAGGTTGGCATAAATGGGGGCACTTGCTGACCCCATTGCCACTCCCTTGCTTTGTTTGTAGTACTCACCCTCAAACGATATAAAATTGTTTTCCAAAACCAAGGACATGCAGTCCATAATGAGACAAATTTTGTCCCAATCAAACTTGGTGTATTTTCTAATACTCTCACAGAACATTTGTAAACCTTGAACACTGGGTATGCATGAAAATAAATCAATGACATCTATAGTCACATAAATCAAATCACTGGTAGCAATATCTGTTGGGTATTTTCTTAAAAAGTCCCAGGAGTCTTTCAATAAGTGTGGGATGCTTTTGTACGTATCTTTTAACCAAACGTCTACTAATTTGCCTAATGGAAATGTTTTGGATTTTGTGCCTGACACAATGGGTCTGAATGGAGGGTTGGTTAAATCTTTATGTATTTTTGGTATGCCTACCAAGGTCGCAGTAATGGGGTATAACACCTTTAAAAAATTGTATAAATCGTTATTTATTCGATTGTCAATCCAAAATTCCTCCAAATATGAACTAATCCTCTGGTAGGCAATATTTATTTCATTCAGTGAAACCATAGTATAATTGCCTGTTTCCGTAAGAATGGAGTGAATTCTGGACATATACTCCATTTGATCATATATAACAATCCCCCCTCCCTTGTCAGGCTTCATAATACGTATATTCTTATTATCTCTCATATTGTTTAACTCCATTCTTTCTTCCTTGGACAAGTTGTCCCTCACTTTGATATTCTTCACTGTGTCAGTCAATTTATAAATGTCTCTCTGTACCTGTTTTTCAAAAAGCTCAACCACAGGGTTCATATGTGGAACAAATGTACTTTTGGGTTTTAACTTATAACTGTCCCCCTCAACATTTTGTTTATTTTTGGTATTGTTCTGAAACATGATAGATAAATTTAATTTACGGGTGAATAGTTTAGTTTCTATCAAATGGTCAACCAAACCAAATTTCGGAGTGGGGATAAATTTCATACCCCTAGATAAAAGTTTGTAGTGAACCTTTTCTACCTTAAAGTTAGTGAAATTATAAATTTTAAAATCACCAAATTCATTTGTATCATTATTAATGTTTAAAATGTCCGTGTCCATAACCACTTTACTGTCATTTATATTATTGGGTATCAATTCCATTTGTTCCCCCTGTGATGACCTAATCGCACATTCTGAGGGTTGTAGTTTTTCCTCCCCTTGAAATCTACTTTCTTCCAATACTGAGGGTTCCAATTCCTCCGAAAATTTTGCTTATGTCCCTCCTCATCGTCGTACCATTCGTAATTTCCCTCCTCACCATATTCTCCCCTTGCTACATTGTTCCCACTCTCTTGTCTGTAAAACCTATCTTCATGTTCAGTGGGCCCTTTTATCCTATTACCTCTTTCATTATTCCATTTATATACCCTTTTGTCCTTGTACTGTGTAATATCTCTGTTAATTTTTTTACACTTCCTTTCATGTGTTAATTTAGATTTCTTTTCCACAATCATGAACTGTTTACAGTATAAATTGTTCCATTCACAAATAATAAATCACCTTCTATTTCTGCATTTAATTTTTCAACCTCATTAATGAGTTGCGTTAATGTTTCATCATTGTACTTAATTATCATACTCATAAACTTAAATCCACATTGATCAAAAAAATCATTAAAATCTTCCATAACAGATTCTTTGATGTCTATTCCTAATGGTACTTTAAAAAAACGGAGTCCCATTGGGACTATCTTTAAAGCTAAACATTTGTGTAAATAGGCATTTTCTATTTTTATATTGTCAAGCTTACACATAATATCACCCAACTTATAAATTTTATCCTTCAAAGCTAAATTGTTAGAACTTCCATTAGTAGGGAATCTTTCTTTCCCCTTGTTAAAATCGTCAAACTTGCATTCACTAATTAAAAAATTATTCAAATGACAATTATTGCTATTGTCCTCCTTGGACTTATTTTGCAGTCTAGGTTTGAATTCAGTACCTTTGTTGGCCTTAAAAGTACCCACTGAGTTGGCGTAGGTCTTTACAGGCTTAACACGCTTTTGTTTAGTCCCAGTACGCACCGCATAATCGTCGTCCTCTTCGAAATCGTATATTGAAAAGTCAAAAGTAAATCCTGTAGTGTCCATTCTGTTGCTTTCTATAATATGTCTCGTCTGCTGCCCAGCCGGTAAATCGATGTCGGCACTGTCTCCTGACAAATTTTTTTGTTTAGTAGAAGGTATTCCTTCGGATAGTCTATCCGGTGTTGAATTGAATCGATTGTTAGAGCCATTGGATACATTCCGTTTGTGCGCCGCTCCGCATTCACCAACCTGCATTTCAGAAATAGGACGGACACTAGCGTTACTTTTTGGCATGCGTTCGTTGTGTTTACCGGAACTAGTAAAGCACGGTTTGGTCGTGTCTTTAAAATTAGAAGCTGTTTGCTCCTTACTGCTTCTACAAATATCCTTATTACTGTTGTGAACCGCGTTGGTTTCACAAACACAGTTAGACCCCAAATTTTTAAAGTCACGCTCCACTTTGTACATAAAGGAGGTAAGCGTTTGCGCTAATTGTTTCAGTTCACCTCTGATCTCCGCCAACTCCCCACCATGGGTACCATCGTTGGATCTACCAGGTGTCTCGTCCTGAAGTGCGGTCGCCAACACTGTATTCCCCTCCATGACAACTACAGAACAAAAACGTTGCGAGGGAAACAACCTGAAAACTTGCAATACTGTGCTATCTTCTCTCCCAACAGATGAGGAAACACAGTATTGTACGACCACCAGAACTTTAATTAGAAACAATAGTGCATAATATAGCAATACACATGAATCATTGAGTTAAGCGCTTTCACCTAATACAACTAAAGCTTCTTCAGAACTCATTCGCAAAATAATATGCGCCATTTTAAATAAACTTTTTGGCGCCAATCTTGCCTAACTGCACTTGAATTTAAAGTGCCACTGTGCCTGTTAGTTCATATAAAATGTAAATAAAATGACTTTTACAAATTTGTTCCGCTATACCTCCTTTAAAAAATACAATTTACTACAAATAAATTAACATAAATGAATACATAATATTTCATGTAACTAATTCATTTGAATTGCCCTTCCATTTTAAAATATGTTAAAATACATTACACTAATGTTGACAATACTAACAACTGGACTTAGTCTACTCAATTATAATAAAAATATGCACTTCTTGCTGACATTAATACTGTTTCTGTATAATATATGTGAATGCTTATTGCAAAAAATCGATTATAAAAAATGTTGTTAATGCTTATAACAACTCAATACTTGTGAATATTAAAACTAACTATTGAACTCTGAATATAATAACTATTTATTGAACTCGAAATGTGTGAAGTTCATTACTTGCTGTTACATAATGTGCAAACTTGTCTGTGAACTGCTATTTACACAAATTAACTCCTGAATTACTTAAAACTTGTGTCCCAGGGTTATGGGAATCTGCAGACTCAGGATCCCACACAGTTTACCTTGGTGAAGGGTAGGTCATACCTGTTCATTCCTCCTGGTCAACTTCTTGGTGTCAGTCACCTGAGCTGTGGATGACTGCAAGGTGACACATAAAGCCTACATTGATCTGGCCAAAGCCTTTGATAACATTCCCCACTCACTAACTAGTTGGGAACAGACGCACAAACACAGTCGTAGATTGGACATACTGCTGTCATACATTGAGACAGTTGCAGGTGTCACTGATTTGTTGTAACATCCTTTATAAGGAATATGACATTGGTAATACCCATAGATATGAGTATTTACTGACTGCATTCCCCAGAGGCCACAACTGATTTACCAAGGACACCAACTGTCTGGTGAACACAGAAAACATAACAGGCAGACAACAGGCAAACCAACTTTACAACAAAAGGAAAAAAATGCTGCAGAAAAGAGGAAAATCCTAGGATGCAAAAAACTCCCTTACCGGCCTCAGTAAGAAGCTGAGATCCCTCATACAATCCTCCAAAGCTAGTTATGAAAATAAAATTGCCAAAGATTCTAAACAACTACAAGGCATTCTATAGCTATGTCAAGAATCTAAATGGCAATGCTCAGATCTGCTCTGAGCTACAACAGAATGGCAGTAAATATACTGATCCCAAGGATATTGCCAATATCCTGGCTGATCGATTCGGTGCCAACTTCATCCCCCCTCTCATCCCCTAAAGCGCCCATCCCATTACTGAAAAATTGCAAAATTCCGGTAATAACGGCCACACAGGTAAAAACTGCACTCTCCAAAGCTAAGAATACAGCATCCATGGGACCAGACAACATCCTGGGCTGTGTACTACATGAACTACAAAATGAACTGGCACCTCACCTAAGTGTCATGTTTAATCAAGGCCATGTCAAACCCAGAGCTGTTGGACATGCTACACTTAAAGAAATCCCAATCCCTCAGAGCCACATGCTCCAGGGATCTAGACTTTGTCATCACAATGAACAAAACATGCGGAAGGGATAGGTTCCTGACCAAGAGACTCCCCAGACTCTGGAATAGACTGCCCATACATGTCAAGCAGATCACCTCTTTGATCCTCTTCAAAAGGAACCTTGACGATTGGATGGGAGATAGGAAATTCACCCTGGGGATCACGTCAGTCACCCTGCTAGACAGGGTCCAGGGAAGTAAATATTGTGGGAATAAATACCCAGGGAATTGTTATGGCTAGGCTTGTATAGGCTCTAGGGCCGATAGCCTAGTACCAGCCTATGAACCTATGAGCCTATGTGGTCAGTCTGTGGACAGCGTGTCAGTGGAGAGTTATGTCAGAGACATATCACTGTGAGTCATGACATCACACACTAAATGCATGTCCACACAAACCCTGTCAATCTATCAATCCACCACATGTATAACAGCACTGATGACATAGAATCTGTTCACAAATCTGGGGATATGTCCCCCATGTTGGTTGTCTGTCTCCACATGTCCTGTCCTGTGACATATTGCCACCCACTGTATGTGAATCTGTAGGCCACCACCTCTGTAATGTCCCTCACACAGGCAAGAAAATGGGGCAAGGCCCACATTAAGGAATGTCCCATATGTCGGAACTAGCAGAAGTGTCCAGGCCCACAACACAATACAATTTGAGCACCTACATAATGGTATGGCTGTAGCAATACCTGACATCTGCACATCTGTACAGAGGACAGACAGTAAGTAGATAGCCAACAGGTTATGCATTAGGATGAATGTTTTGTAAGATACATGTCTGAAACTGAAAGGTATGCCATTACTGCATGACAGCAGTCCTCAATGACATGTCCAAAAAACATAGTAGTCTACAGTTAATATCAACATATCAGATTAATATCCAGTAGGAGATACATATAAACATACAGCTCAAACACCAAGAACAAGATACTTCGTACTCAGAGTACAGCTTTGCATGCAGGGGTGTATGGTTCCAGTACTACAAACTGCAATCTACTCTTACTTGAAAGAGCACAGTTAAAAGTACTAACATAATGATACAATATGGGTTAAACTATTTCTGTCAACCAGTGCACTGTAGCTGGTGTATCATGCAAGTGTGACTGCATATAACCTGGCATACTACCCATGTTTGAAACAAATCCAAAGAGAAAATATTGTGGTACTACCCATGTATACCAAGGTGTCCCATACAGTATACTCACACCCCTTGCAACCATAATGACAGCACACAGAAGCAGGAAATGAAATACACTTATTAAAGATGTCATTACCCTGCTATTTTATTAGACTAGAATGTGATCACTGATTACCAGGGCTGAGCTATGCTTAGCAGGTATAAGCATTGCTTAAATGTAAAGGCTAAGCAGATTTATGTACTAGTAAGCGAAGCCTACACGATGTAAGTGCCTATTAATTTAACACTACTTTAGTACCACTTAGCTTAACGCAAACCCGCTCAAACCCGCTTAAAGCCACTTTAAAGCGCCTTAATCACCCTGTCTCCATCAGCCCTTGTTCTGCCCAGCAACAAAATAAATAGCCTATACAGGTCTTGAACCCAGGACCCTGTACACGATAGTCACAGCACTTAACCAATAAGCCATCTGAGCTATGAGAATGTTTGTTACTTTTTCAAATATATCATTCAGTACACATACCGAATAGTACTGAATAACTGCTTTGACTACTACAATTGTTTAGTAGTTGTAAGTGAAAATAGTGTTGAATCAGTCATTTTCTTATATGTAAATATACACATTTCAGATTAATATGGTGGGATACATCTGAGAAATTATATACAGCACTCATGTTTACACATAAAAGGATATATATATATATATATATATATATATATATATATATATATATATATATATATATGTAGATATATATATATACATATTCATACACACACACACACACACACACACACACACACACACACACACACACACACACACATATATATTGGTATATATTTCCATCTCTCTCTCTCTCTCTCTATATATATATATATACATATATATATATATATATATATACATATATGTATGTGTGTGTGTGTGTGTATATATATATATATATATATATATATATATATATATATATATATATATATATATATATATATATATATATATATATATATATATATATATATATAAACATATGTCCATGCCATGTAGTGGAGTCATACCTCAGCACCATAACTCTCAACCTCTTAGTGCAAGGGAACGTATTGTATGTATTGCAGTTATAAATGTAGAATGTTGCTACAGTGACAGGGGTAGTGTCAACATACATGTTGTGAAGGAAGGCTCTTCTGAAACTGACATGTACGCCATCAGTTACTGACAGACATCATAAAATCATCATAGTGAAGTACCACACAAATCACAGTAATGATCTTGTGGAATACAGAAGAAATAATAGCAATAAACATGGACAGTCTGAAATAATCTGGTCAGTCAGTAGGTATACACAGAACACCTTAGTGCAAGAAATGTGGAACAAGCCTGACAAAGGGGATGTTTAAAGCCATGAAAATGGAGCCATATCACAGATACTGGACTAAATAAGCTCACACGGTTGATGCATTCACACCCTCCTGTCTGTCCTAACACATATTAACTGGAGGAGCAGAGGTCTCAAGCCACATACTTCCCACTAGTTAGTGACATACATCTTCTCAGCAGCCCACTGCTTTGTCAGAAATACACAGCATGTATGGTGGCCAGGCAACAGTACATCTGACAAATATCTGGATATAACATCACACTAGGGTAAATACTCTGAGCTGCTAGGCATGTCACCAAACAGTGTCTACACTACAGGCAGACTGCCACAACACTAACCCAATTTACCTATGGGGGAATACACATGTAATTGCAAATATAGCAGGCACTACAAGGCATGTAACAGCATGGAGTAACAGACACCAGTGAGAAAGTGCATACCCACAACCAGTCACAACACAGTCACAGTCACATAATGGCAAGCCTAAGTAATAGTACAGTATATGGACTGTGTGAACAACAATCATCATGTTTGCCACTCACACACTAACCCTACATATACTGACCCAATTCACAGTGTAGTCTGATGCCTGACTGTGGTATGGGACATGTCTCAGTCTGGCTCTAGAAATATATAGGCTGCTAGGGTATCAGAAACTGAAGCAGCATGCAACATTGGCTAGAACAGGACCGAGAACTGACATCTACTCCAGTCTGTACACACGCCAAATAACATGATCACAATATAATGCTACATAATACAGACACTCTGGCAGCAATCACCAGAAGTACACAGACCTCACTACTGTACAGACTACCACAGAATATCCAGGTTTTTCCCTCAAATATTAGGCCTCCTATACATTACATGTCTGGCAGTCTGATATATCACTGGCTTGATATCAGGAATTATGTCAGTAAATAATGGTATACTGTACATATCCACCTCTTACTGCATGACATATGATCAAAGGGTGACAGACTTGGGGGACAGAGGCACAAACACAGGGCCAATATTGACATATTGCAGTTATAAACTGAGAACGTTGTTGGTGTAACAGGGTTTGTTGTGACATATCTCTTCTGAGGGATATGAAGTCAGAAACACACATGAATGTTACCATTTACTGACTACAATCATCAGAGTATGCTACTGCATTTCTAAAGATAGAAAATGTGTGAGTAACACATCAAATCTAAGACTCCAAACTCTGACCAGTATGCAGATATCCCTACAGGTGAGAGTTTTCTCAACCACATAATACTGTCATGCCAGACTTTAAATCACACAGAACAGCCATATCCACAAAAACCCTGTTAAACCAACATTACTTCAAATGTAGAACAGCAATACTTACATTCTGTTCCCATGTCTGGAACACCCCCCTCCAGTTTGTTTGCCTGTCTCCAGTGTTTGTTGTAAAAGGTATTTCCAACTACCCTCTGAGATGCTGTTTGTCACACACCTACATGAAGTCCTGCTCACAGTGAAGGCAAAGGGGCAACACTCACTTGCAGTGCTTACTTATAGGAGTGTGTTTCCATGCAGTTGGCTATAGGAATGATACCACAGCTGTTCCACATGCAATTAGCAGGTGGATGACTCCAATTCATGCACAGGCCATCAGCTGATCATGAGCATTACCTACCAATGTCAAGTTCCTGCCTATGCAAAATAGATGCATTTTTGCACATCTACCAGAAATGGAGAGAGAGAGAGAGAGAGAGAGAGAGAGAGAGAAAGTGACAGAGGGAAAGAAAGAAAGGATGAGAGAAAGAGCCAAGCCTGTTTGTGTATGATCCGTGGGTGGAGAGAAATCTCTGGGTATTATAATGGTTGCCTATATATATACATTTATGGCTGTGGATTGTCTACAACAACCTAAACAGTGTTTGACAGCCATTGGCCCTGTAATGTGACATTGGGGCATATGGGTCCTCAGTATGAAAATGTAGCAAAACCCACCTTGCAATGGATCCTGATATTACACGCACACACACACACACACACACACACACACACACACACACACACACACACACACACACACACACACACACACACACACACTCATTTGCCAGAACTGTGTTTCAAACCCCTACCTAGCTATGTATTTGATACAACAGTGTTACACAGTTATTGCAGGGACCATGGAGCTTATATGTTGGAGAGCTGTCCAAAGGTATCTTTGAAGGTGAGTGACATCAGCTGCAGTGCTAATGGAGGGGAGAGGGAAGTGTAGGAAGTGTGAATGACCTCAAAATCAGGTGTCAACAAAGACACACACACACTCTCACAGTTGCCAGGACCAGAATTAGAACTCCTATCTAACTAGTTTGCTACACTATGGTATTACACAGTTATGGCTAGTGCCACAGAGGTTATATGTTGAAGAACTGTCCAAAGGTATCTTTGAAGGTGAGTGACATCAGCTGCTGTGCTAAAGTAGGGGAGAGGGAAGTGTAGAAAGTGTGAATGACCACAAAATCTGGTGTCAGCAAAGACACACACACTCTCACACACATTATCACAGTTGCCAGGACCAGGACCAGGACCAGAACTCCTACATAACTAGTTTGCTACACTACAGTATTATGCAATTATCATGAGCACCATGGAGCTTATAGGCCTGTGATTTGGCCAAAGAGTTATTTCAATGTGACTGACATCAGCAGGAGTGCTAGTTTGCTACACTACAGCATTACGCAGTTATCATGAGCGCCATAGAGCTTATAGGGCTGAGACTTGGCCAAAGGGTTATTTCAAGGTGAGTGACATCAGCAGGAGTGCTAAAGTAGGCCAATGGCAGGTGTAGTGAGTGTGAATGGCCTCAAAATCAATCATTTCTGCAAATACACACACAGACACACACACACACACACACACACACACACACACACACACACACACACACACACACACACACACACATACACACACACACACACACACACACACACATTATCACAATTGCCAGAACCATGATTAGAAATCCTACATAACTAGTTTGCTATACTATAGTATTACGCAGTTATTGCAAGTGCCACAGAGCTTATATGCTGAAGAGCTGTCCAATGGCATCTTTGAAGGTGAGTGACATCAGCTGCAGTGCTAAAGGAGGGGAGAGGAAAGTGTAGAAAGTGTGAATGACCACAAAAGCAGGTGTCAACAGAGACACACACACTCTCACACACACACATTATCACAGTTGCCAGGACAAAGATTAGAACTCCTACCTAACTAGTTTTCTACAATACAGTATTACGCAATTATTGCGAGCACCAAAGAGCTTATAAGATGAGACTTGGCCAGAGAGTTATTTGAAGGTGACTGCCATCAGCAGGCATACTAAAGTAGGCCAATGGCAGGTGTAGTGAGTATGAATGGCCTCAAAATCATTCATCTCCACTCACACACATATTATTGGAACCAGGATTAGAACTCCTACCTAACTAGTTTACTACACTGCAATATTACACAGCTATCACGAGCACCACAAAGCTTATAGGGCGGAGCCTTGGCTGATAGTTTATTTCAAGGTGACTGACAACAGCAGAAGTGCAACCTGGGCAATGGGAAGTGCAGTGTGCGTGAATTGGCCATAAATCATTCCTCTGGAAACACACACACACACACACACACACACACACACACACACACACACACACACAGACACACACGCACAAACACTCAGTCACACACAACTTTACATCTGACAGGACTGAGTATACAAATGCTACATGAATACTGATTTGTACTATTGTGTAACAAAATTATCCCAAGCACCACAGACACTATAGGGCTGAGGGCTACCAAAAGGAATATGTGCAGTGATTGACATCAGCACATCATGTGATATTGGCCAATTGGATGTGTATTGGGTGGGACAGGCCTCATAGTGGAATTCTCTCTGTCACTGTCTGTCTCTCTCTTCCCCACATCGCTGTGTGTGTATAGGTTCATAGGATCATAGATAGGTACTAGGCTATCTAGCCCAAGGGCCTAAATAGGCCTAGCCAGCAAGGTACCATAGCTTACGCCACCCAAGAAAGTTATTTTCCTGTGCCACTGTCCAGCAGAGACACAGAAGTGATCCCCGGGGTATATTTCCTATTTCCCATCCACTCATCAAGATTTTTCTTGAAGAGTGCTAATGAAGAACTTTGCTTGACATAGATGGGTAGCTTATTCCAGAGTACAGGAAGTCTCTGGGACAGAAATCTATCCCTCCAGCATGTCCTGTTTATTGTGGTGACAAGGTTTAGGTCCCTAGAGCAAGTAGCTTGGAGGGATTGGGATTTCTTTAAGTGTAGCATGTCTAACAGCTCTGGGTTTGACATAGCTTTATATGTTAGGCAGAGATCACCTCGGAGTAGGAGATATGCTACAGAATAAAGCTTGTGTTTTCTGAGGCTGTCAGTGTAGGGCATTTGTTTGAGGCCAGTAATCCTCTGTGAGGTACTTCTGTGGCCTTTCTCGCTGCTGCAGATGTCTTGTGAGGTACATTCCAAAAGGGGCATTGTACTCTATAATGGGTCTAATGAGTGACGAGTAGAGGGGAACAATAGGTTCATAGGTTCATAGGTTCATACTAGGCTATCTGCCCTGGGGCAATTATAAGCCTAGCCCGATTCTGTATGGCTTACGCCACCCCTTGATTTGAGTATACTGTGCCCTTTTTTAAGGTTTAGTTTACTGTGCCTCTGTCTAATAGTGACACAGGAGTAATCCCTGGGACAAACCTACGATCCCCCATCCACTTATCGAGATTCTTCTTGAAGAGATTCAGTGAGGTGCTCTGCCTCACATGAACTGGAATTCTATTCCAGAGCGAAGGGAGCCTCTGGGTTATGAACCTATCCCTCCAGCAAGTTCTATTTATTTCTGTGCTGAGGTTCAAGTCCCTCGAGTGTGTGGCTCTAAGGGATCTAGATTTACTGAGGTGGAGCATGTCCATTAATTCTGGATTTGACATAGCTTTGTATGTCAGGCATAGATCGCCTCAAAGTAGGCGGTATGCAACTGAGTAGAGCTGGAGTTTTTTTAACCGAGCAGTATATGGCATCTGTTTGAGACCCTTGATCCTCTTGGTGAGATACTTTTGGGGTCTTTCTAATTGCTGCAGGTGTCGGGTAAGGTACATCCCAAAGGGGCATTGTATTCTATGATGGGCCTGATGAGGGATGAATAAAGGCACGATTACCTCTCTTGATCTAGATGTGAAACCCTTCATGATGAGGTGGGCTATGTAGAAGGTCTTTCTAACCACTTTGGCAATGTGGTTTTCAAAGGAGAGATTGCTATCAACTTGGGTCCCCAGGTCTCTAATAACTTTCTCTGTACTTAATGGGTTTCCGCCTATGTGGTAATTTGTGGGCACATTGTTTTTGCCAAAGGGTATGACTATACATTTTTTGGCATTTAGCTTTAAACCATGGCGCTGGCACCAGTTATCTGTCTCTGTGAGACCTTTTGAAGGATGTTTGTGTCAGCTGGAGAGTTGATTATGGCGCCCAGTTTGCAGTCGTCTGCGAACTTGGTGAGCCATAGTCCTCCCACATTTGCCTGTACCTCGGAAAAGTATATACTGAACAAGAGTGGTCCCAGGACAGAACCCTGTGGGACGCCACTTGTGACCGGTTTTGAGTCTGACATGGCTCCAGCAACTCTCACTCTGTGGGTTCTGTCTTTGAGCCAGTTTGCTACCCATCTTGTGACATAGGGGTTTATATTTAAGCTGGATAGCTTATCTATGATGCCCGAGTGGGGTATTGTGTCAAATGCCTTTGCAAGGTCCAGATAGGCTGTGTGGACTACCTTTCCTTCATCTATGGCTTTGGTGACTGTTTCAAAGAAGTCAACCAGGTTCAAAAGTCAGGATCTGCCCTTGACAAAGCCGAACTGGGTAGGATCTAGTGTCTGTAGGTCCCCAATGTCTTTGTTTATGAGCTCCATGATGATCCTCTCCATAGCCTTGCAGACTAAGCTAGTCAGGCTTATGGGGCGATAGTTTCCAGGGTCCGTAGATGCTCCACCTTTGTGGAGTGGGACCACTGTTGCTGTACGCCATTCTGTGGGCACATATCCTGTAGTGAGGCTGAGATTGTATAGCTGTTTTATTTGAGGGATTAGTTCCTCTTGTAGTTCATGTAGGACGCAACCTGGGACGCCATCTGGTCCCATGGAAGCAGTGCTTTTTGCTTTGGAGAGGGCAGCTTTCACCTGAGCATCTGAGATGTTTGGGAGGCAGCCCTCTGCCGGGATAGATATTTGCTCTTTTGGGGGAGGGGGTGGAGAAGTTCACACTGAACCTGTCTGCCAGGATATTGGCGATGTCTGTGGGTTCAGTGTATTTTTTGTCATTTAGAATCAACTCAGAACAAGTCTGGGAGTTGCATCCCAAGTTTCTAACATAACTGAAAAAAGCCTTATGATTGTCTTTGGTGTCCTGTGCAATTTTTCTCTCGAAGCTGGCCTTGGAGGATTTTATGAGGGATTGTAATTTTTCGCTAGTACTGATCAGAGATGCCTTCCCTATTAGGGATTTTGCTCTATCATGTAGTAGCTTCCTCCTTCTGTTGTACAGTTTATTTATGGCAGGGGTCCACCAGACTGGACACCTGGCTTTGGATGATTGGGTCTTGGTTTTGTTTGGGATAGCATGATCCATGCATTCCTGGAGATGTCTGTAGAATGCATTTATATAGGATTCTGCAGTTTGGGCTGTAGTTTCCACTGGCCCTGTGGCCTTGAAGGATTCCACTTCGGTTTTGAGAAGTGAGAAGTTCGCTTTGAGAAGTTTTTCACTGTGGTTTTCTGGGCTGGGGTGGAGTCGGGATGTGGACATCCAGTGAAATTAATTTATGGTCTGATCTTACCAATGAGGGATATACTTCTGGTGTGGAGCATAGAGTCCCCATGTTGGTAATGATCAGGTCTAGTATGTTGTCCCTCTTGTGGGAGTGGTGACTAGTTGTTCCATAGCATTTGAGTTTATAATTTCCAGGAATCTTTGGGCTAAGGTGCTGGGGCTTGAGTAGTGCTTCCAGTCAATGTTTGGGTAGTTGAAGTCGCCCAATATAATGGTGTTCGGAGAGATCTTCATGTTCTCCAATGTTTTCAGGAAAGCCGAATGGGATTCCTGACTTTGAGAGGGTGGTCTGTAGGATGCTATAAACTGAAAAGCAGTCTTGCCCACTGTTAGTTGCACATGGATGGTCTCCGATACTGTGCAATGCCACTAACCTGGAGGTGTGGATATCCTTGATAAATATGGCCCTCCTTTTGTGGTTCGGTCCGGGTTTTGGGGCCGAAAAGCATGATATGAGGTATAGCCTGGTAGTGCTGGGGTGCTCTCTGGAGCCTTGAACCAGGTTTCTGTCACTGCACAGATATCGATGTTCTCCATACTGAGGAGAGCTTCGAGTGCGTGCATCTTGAGGTTAAGACTTCTGGCGTTTAGCAGCATTACCCTTAGTTTCTTGTTCCTTGTGCTCTCTATGGGGGTGGGTTTGACTTTTGAGCCTTGCCTAAAAAAGGCACTATGGGGGTGGCAAGAGCCTTTGCCAATATCCGAAAGCCCAGTGGTGACAGGTGCAAGCCGTCCCTAGCGAAGCCCGTCCCTAGCGAAGCCCTTCTGTAGGATGTCAGTTATCAGTTCAGCATTATACAGCTCATTCAAATCCTGCCTCAAACCTCATTCCAATGACCTCTTTTCCTGGATGAGAACCCTTTTATGATGAGGTGTGCCACGTAGAAGGACTTCCTGACTACTGTGGCGATGTGACTATCAAAGGAGAGACTACTGTCCACCTGGGTCCCAAGGTCTTTTATCACGCATTCGGTGTCAAGTAGATTGCTGCCTATGTGGTAGTTCATGTGTACAGAGTTTTTACCAAAGGGGATGACACTGCACTTTTTGGCATTGAGCTTGAGGCCATGGCTCTGACACCAGGCATCTGTTTCAGTGAGGCCCTTCTGTAGGATGTCAGTTATCAGTTCAGCATTATACAGCTCATTCAAATCCTGCCTCAAACCTCATTCCTTCTCTGCATACATCATTCCCACAATGCTCATTTTCCCTCTGTAGTTTGCTTTGTTCTTCTTCTAAAGATTCCAATTACAGTTTTCTCTATTACTATATTCACTACTTCTAGTAAAGTTGGTCTAGACTGATTTCAATTTTCTAGTAATTGCTTTTTTGCAGCCACCATAGTAAAGCTTTGCTGAGTCTAATTATGTTTAAGCAATTCCAATTCTGTATCATAGCTCAAGAAAAAAAATCATCTCCCCAGTCAATCCAATCCACTCACCCAGCATCTCACAGGGGATAATTGTCTAGGCTTAAAATGGCTCGCAAGGGCATTTAGCCTAGTACGAACCTATGAACCTATGAACCTATGAATCTCCGATAATGGTCGGCAGGGAATCCCTCAAGTCTGCCAGCTCATTACACTCCCAAAAATGTGCCCAGCCACCTCTTTCTTGCCTGTCAACACCATCAACATTTGCTATCTACCAGAAGAAAATCTTTGGAGTCTTCTTGCGGTATAAAAATACCTATGTAAACACTGCCAGGCAAAGATCCTAAATCTTCTAGACTTTGTTGCTTATTTGGGAGATATACATGCACCCCCCCCCAAATGACTCTGAATTGCTTATCCAGTCTTTTCCCACTCCATTCTAAGCACCTTGGATATGGTCAATAGTATCTTGATTCTCAATTTAGCACCAATATCCCTACATCACTTTAGTATTTCACAAAAAGTAGTTATGTACCTACCATAACGTTTCATGTTAGTTGCCTTCCTCTCGCCTTCCTTCCCACTGCCTGGGTTCAGAGCTGATCCTTGGCTCTGACTCGGCCATCCTCCACAGCCCAAGAACCGTTCACCGGCCCGAGGCCTCCCCCCATCCCAGCATGCCCAGTGTCAGCCACCCTGTGTTGGCCTTGGATATTTGTGAGTATTCCTATCCAATGCGTGTGTGAAACATGAATTGTGAACAGTATGGTGTATGTGTGCACAGACATCTGCGAATGACAGATATGTATAGTCCACTGTGTTGTCAGACATAGTTAGGCAATTAACATGGAATGTTATGGTAGGTACATAACTACTACTACTATAATGGGGGGATGGCCTAATGGTTAAGGTGTTTGCCTTGCAAACACAAGGTGCAGGGTTTGAGTCTCACAAGGGATAATTGGCTAGGCTTAAAATGGCTCGCAAGGGCAGTTAGCTTAGTACTAACCTATGAACCTATGAACCTAAGACATGGGCTTCATTTCTCTAAGTGTAGGAGCATGCCTAGTATGACCTTCTGTATTGAGTGTGTGAATCACTTCCAGCTAGGGTTGTACTCCAGTCCAGGGTTTGGTGTTCTACACATACAGCTAGCAACCTCTTTCTGCAGGATATCTGTAGATAGGTTGACAATATGGAGTCACATTGGGAGACAGATGGTGGGATACTTTAACTATTGCTGTCTGTGCTGCCTGTGTTACATGGTTGGTGTTAGCAGAGATATCCAGACACATGTACTGTTTTACACTGTGATATATTATGTCATCAACTACTGACAGATATAATTATTTGCTCACAGTTATTTATTGGGAAATACAAGCTGAATGAAGCTGCGTCCAATATTGTGGTCCACAGCCTACACATTCTTGTGCACTCCTGCCATTCTGGAGGGGTAGCTGCAGACACTTGCTGATGGGTCTGTGTAAATGGTCCAGCACCTTGGTACTATGGTGTCTGACGATCCCCTTTTTGTACATATATTGACTTAACTGAATGGCCATATCCTGCTGTGGCCATACCTCCCAGTTGTACAGATTCACCCAGGTTACCAAGAGGCAAGGCGCATATATCTGGTCAGTTCCCCTTCACATTGTGGTTTATGAGCAGGTTTGTAGCCACCCATTACTGGGTTTGCAGGCAGGGGTAGTATGGGCACACATCAGAGTTTTAGACTTCACACATTCCATGACATCCATGCGTCTACACCCCCCCACCCCCCACTCTTTTATTCTATCCTCTTCTTAACATTAAGGGAGCGATATCTGAGAATTATCCCTATAGTTGACCCTTCATCCCAGCAGTATTTATGGATTGGTCTACAGTTCATGCAGTGGGACATGGGGGGCATGCTACTGGGATTTGTCAACATGGTCTTGTATTTGTGTTCTGTTGACTGTGTTAGGTTGTTAGCTGTGATCTCATGAGATGCCATGCATTGGCACTACGGGTGAGGCACAAGCCTTTGACAGAGGACTATAAGCCATTTGGTAGTGATGCAGGCCATCTCTAGCAGGCCACTGCATTTTGTCACTTCAACATTCCCAGGCTGTGAGCCAGTGGATTCCCTTGGGGTGACAGGGTAAGTATGCAAGGTGTTAATGGCAATAGTTCCTGTCCACATTGATCCATTGGTCTGGATGCAGGCAGGGTGCTGCTTACAGCTAGGGACACACCTGCATAGGACACCTCTTCAGCATGCTGCATTCTGTGGGTATTCCCATACAGAAGTGGGGTCATACTGTACTCATTCCCAACAGCAAGGATATGACCTGTGATAAACCTGTGGCTCATGGTGGGGGTGAGCTGAGTGCATGTGTGATATGGAACCTACTTGCAGCTGACTCACAGATATACCTGGGACATTCCCCTTATGTTGCCTTGTGCAGAGACATAGGCAGTCTCTCATTACTTCATAACTGTGCCTTTTGTGGTCTGCCAGTGATGTGCTGCTAACCTGTATGTACAATTCCAATGTTGTGTGCAGCTGACAGTTAAATTTTATGCACTCTGTCTAGGGTACTTCCACCTGTGTACTGTGTGTATGTATGGGCCCACATTCATGGCATGTCCATCTTTCAGACGGTGACATATATTGACATCTGGACAGTGAGTATGGATGACTGCTGACATGGGTATTGCTGAAAAGCATTGTCTTTTGCACTGCAGTTGTTGGAACATAGCCCTGTCAACCACAGCACTGCCCATAGGCCACTGAGACACAGTCCTCCAAGCCTACATGCTGTCCACTTCCAGACAATATTGAACACACAACAACCTAACACACAGACCCCTGCATATTGTGCACATGCAACAATCTATGCTGTAGATGGGGCCAGCTCAGGTAATCTGTGCTCCACTGATACTACTCCTCACACTTACATGTTACTGCAGTTCTACATAGGATTGTGGGGGGCACACCTGACAACTTTAAACTGTGCTATGACTGTACTGGTATGTCAGGTAGTCTGTTGGCATCCACATCATTTTGTATTCTGACCTATCATGCAGACTGGAGGCATATCAGTAGAGTACAGATCTTAGGTTTTAGTGACCTACATTTCAGTTTCAGACTTCTTACCCTTCAGAACTAACATACAACGCCAGACCTGTTACAGTCTGTTTGTGTAGGTATGGAGGGGGTCTGTTCACCATTGCCATCAATTGGAGGCCTTAGCCAAGCCTTTCTTTATGGTCATCTACACCTGTCCTGTGGGCTGAGGCTGGTGGTGGGTATGTGAGCCTCACTGACATGAGTGTGTGTCCTATGGACACACATTTGGGCCAACACATGTACTGCAGTGGGATTTGTCACCTTGTCTAGTACTGCCTAGTATGTTGACACCAATATATATTATGGATTTCATGCTTCCCATATAGGTATCCAGTATGTGCTGCCATCCCATTCAGCCACCAGATTCCCTTGCATGCTCACATCCATATCATAGATACAACTATCAGAACATACTACTCCATTCAGTAATTGATAGGAAAAGTGACGTACCTTGTGGCTGGGCCAGTATTGAGGATGGTGCTGGAGGGACGACTAGGTCGGATGCGCATAGTACACTCCTTATACATGGTAAAGCACATGTAGTGTCATGTTTGGCATCCCTTTTACTGTATGTGCGAGTCAGAGAGATGTGCCATTCCCTGGTTCCCTACCGTGTCAGTGTATGTGCTATCTGTTGCCTCTTTGCCAAGGCCTGGGCATTCTGGGTATGCCTCCTTCTGCCTACATGGGCAGACTCAGGTGGTTCCTCCTCCGAGTCCCCCTGTACCTGGGATTGCCTTGGCAATGGTGGGAGGCTTTGTGGCCTTGCCCTTTGCTGCTCCTGCTGCAGCTGTTTCCACAGGATCATATTGTGTAGCATGGCACATACTATGAACATTTGTGTACGTGTAGCTTGAGAGTACTGCAAGGCTCCACCGGATATGTCCAGACACAGTAACTGTGACTTGAGCATCCCAAACACATGCTCTATTATGATTCTGGTTTCTGCATGTGCCTCATTATGGAGCTCTTGTTCAGGTGTGTATGCATTTCTGAGGGGTGTCATCAGCCACAGCTCAAGTGTGTAGCCAGCATCCCTCACTAGGTGGCCATATGGAATGTCCCCACTGGCAAATGACTGGTACAGCTGTGTCATATGCCAATTGTGGGAGTCGTGATAGCTTCCAGGGCTGCCACTACACACATTCAAGATAATGCCCTGGGTATCGCACATGACCTGGCAGTTGATGGAGGGGAAGCTCTTGCGGTTTATGTAGACCCTACCCTGCTCAACAGGTGGTGCTTTGATGTGTATGTGCGTGCAGTCTATAGCACCCACTACCTCATGATATTTTGCTATTTAGTGGAAGAGACGCATATTGCTGGTCAACGCCTCACGGGTGATAGGGAAATATATGTGCTCACCGGCATGTGCTGACATGGCATCCAGGAACTGGTGGAGTACCCTGGATGCCGATGCCTGTGAGATCCCTATGATATCCCCAGTTGCCCTTTGGAAGGTACCTGTGGCTAGTATTCTTAAGCCTACACATACCTTGGTATCCACTGGGATGGGTTCCCCTCTGTTAGTTCTGTGTGTGAGGCGGGGCTGGCACAGCTCAACAATTTGCTGTAGAATGTCCCTGTCCACCCTATAGTGCTCAACTATCTCCAGCTCATGTAGGCCCTGGTAGGTTACCCTGGGTTTGTACACTCTTCTCCTCCTCCTCACTGTGGGTTGGTCATCAGCATTCACATCCTCACCACCCTCAGCCTCTTGCACAAATTGATGTATGAGAGTAACAGCAGCCCCTAATATTTTGTTAGTTTTGTCAGGTAAAATTTCCCCATCTGTGTACACCGGTGGTGTAGAGCTTGTAGGAAAAACCAGAGTGAAAGTGGTTTGAATAGTTTATAGTATTGTGCTAGGCTGGGGTGCTGCCTTATTAATTGGCTGATTCTGATACATTTCACCTGACAGCTATGCTAGTTTTCCTTCGTTGCCTTCCTACTGCTGTTTTCCCTTCCCATTGCCTTCCCATTTAAGCCCTGAGGCGCGCTGCTCATACTCATTTCTCACATGTGAACTGAGCTGCTATTTCCTGTTTTTCTTTCTTTTTTTTTTTTTTTTTTTTTGTTTAAAACCCGGTGTGCGGTGCGTACCCCTGTTTAAGCAGGGAAAACAGTGCTCAACAATGTGATACACACCCCCTTCCTTAGCTCTGCTTAGCTAAGGGCAAACATGGGCTGCAGGGCTCCAGTAAGTTTACACCAAGCATAACACACCTCCTACTGAAGTCATCCTCTTGTCCTGCCTACAAGGTTCCCTATCCCTGTACCTGCATGGTTAGGTGCAGGTTGCAAGTAGGTAGAAATCTATGATTCAGTATAGGTCCCTTCATTTGCATACCCCAGTGTGCAGGTCCATAGTTACAATTCCCAAGCACACCCTTTCCCCTTGGCTACCAGTGCTCTCTTATTTTGTTTACATTCTGCCTGCCATTGACTATAATGGCAAAATGCAGATTTCTGTTAAAAGGCAGTTTTATCCTTTAGTTTTTTTTTTTTTTTTGACACCCCTGTGTTTGCACACCGCTGCCCTTAGCTTAAACGGTCAAGATCAGCCAAAAAAATAAAAGTTTCATTTTTAAAGAATTTAAGTTGCTTTTAATGCCAATTGGCTTATATTTGGTCATTGGCTTGTCTGTTTAACATAATACATGCTTTTCACGAGCTGCCATGCCTCCATTTTGTCAGATGCAAAAATGTATTCAGCTACTAGCCAAATACATTTTTGCACTGACACTGTTCCTATATGGAATCAGTTCAGCTTGCTGGATCGCAAAATCACCTAATTTGCATGGTTTTCACCAGCAAATGAGGTGATTTGTGTGCTGAATGGAATTCCGTGCAGGAACAGTATAGGCCGCTCGTGCATGCGAAAACGACCCTATCCTGGATTGCAGGGTGGCCATATTGCGTGCAGAAGTGGCTATACTGTTCCTGCACAGAATTTGGCCATTAGTGAATCCAGCCCAAAGACTTATAAGCAAAATATGTAGACATAAGTATACACTGAATCTGGAGAAATGAGAAAAGCTGGAGAGATGCAAGACCCTTTACAAGGTCAATGTATTCAGACAAAAGCAACTTGTCAAAACAAGAACACTAATGTTGATCCTGTACAAGTTATGGTGTTCCAGAAAAGACACATCCAGTTGTGAATAATTTCGCTTTACCTCCATGAATATCTAATTCAATTAATGAGCTCACCTTAGATACAAATATACAAGTTTTGCAAATGGCTGTTGACAGAATGCAAGAGATGTGTAACAAAAGTCAGTTTCTGTAACTATTGTTATAAAAATGTAAGAAATTTGATAATAATGCGTGGAAAAACCTGACCAAGACTTTAGAGCAAAAGCCTACTGAATTAGATATGAATGTAAATTAACTGCAGTAGAATTTCAAAAATGCCCTGCTGCAAAAAAAAAATTACAAAGTTGCAAAACATAACATAGCTTTATAGTAAAGTTACAAGATTAAGAAACTCAGACAAGATGCAAGAATTTGTAAAAATACAGTATACCAGAAGCACGGGATGCTATCTTTATTTATTTATTTACTTTACTTTTATTTACTGGGTTTGTTTGACTTGGTTTAGATAGAAACCCCTTTTCATTGGAGGCCTACTGGCCTGGAAAATGAGATCTATACAGTTCTGGCACTAGTCAAGAAGTGTTCATTACAAGATGTTAGACAATCAGTGTTGCTAGGTAGGTTTCGTCATATGACTTTAGCAAAATTTGTAAAACAATGCCCCAACTCCAATAGTTGTTAAATTCATTAAGTTCTCTGATCATGATATTATTATATTCAATGGTAGTAAAATGTAGTGCTTTAAGCTAGTTGGAGCTGAGATCTCCATTTATTCACATTTTCCAAAGGAATTTACTAAAAGAATATGTTTACCTTAAAGAAAACAAACATTATGGGAAAACAGAGAGTTTCATCAATGACAAAGTGCTAGAGGAGTGAATGAAAAAACAGTGGTCTTTTTAGATCAAGTCACTAAAAAAGTTTAAAAAAACAATACTTTTTGCGCAGCAGGGTAAGCGCACATGTCCAGACCCCTCTGTTTTGTGATCTCACACAGAAAGGAGCCAAAGGGCTGAAAAACAGATCTGTAAGAGCATTACAGACTGCAACAGGGAAAACAGTATTAAAAATGCTTTGTGATTCTTGCAAAACTGAAACTGATTCGGAAATGTGCACCAATCATATCTGATATAGTAGAAAAAAGTGATGAGGGAGTTGCAGGCCCTGGACGTCTGTCTTGATCCATTCGTTTGGGTATCCTGGAATGAGTCACATTGAAGTGTGGACATGTTATTTATATATTTTTAATCAATGGTCAGAGTGAACAGGGATACTGGTAAGTGTATGCTTCCAGGTCAGGTAGGATGACAAGCCAGGCATTATTGAGATCTGGGGGGTGATGCAGTTTCATGTAAAGTATCATATATAACTATGCTTCTTTGAAGGCTATTAAAGCAAGTCAACTTAGGAATGAAACTACAAAAAAATTAAAAAAAATAAATAAATAAAAGAGAGAGATATGTTGAATCTTCAAGAAACAAGTAGCAGAAGCACCTTCTATGAAACAGAATGCAAATAAAATATTTGAATTATAAATAAATACAGCAATACAGCTCAGAACAGTACAGTAACATTAGTTTTAGAAAGTTGCCTATGGGTCAAGAGAATTTGCAAATGCACAAAAGAGATGTTATCATATAGATTATTTATTAGTAAAAGAATATGAATATGAAACATTCCAAAGAAATTTTATGGCAAAGAAGCACCTGTAGAAAATGACCAAACCAAGCACGTTCAGAAAGCTTTTATACAAGGCACCTCTGAGATTAAAGTGGATGTTGCTTGTCTGCAGGAATATGGTCAGACAATGCAATACAGACCATGCAAGGAACTAGACATAGCAGATTTGTCAAGCATACCATATTTACTGGAACGGAATGAAGATATTTAGAATGAGACATTTTTTGGAGAAAAAATAAATGAAGGTACTTTCACTGACCTGTACATGCAGCTACTGAAAGAAATCACCAATGAGATATTGATTAGAGCAAACATTATCAATGAGAAAGAAAGTCCAGTCCTACTTTTCTTAGATTTCTTACAAGAATCCAAGAAAGAAGACATAATTTGTATCCAAGGCTTACTATTCAAAGTTGATTATTTTATTGTCCTCGCTGGTTGACAGAAAAGAGGTCTTGGTAGACTGAAGTGCAAGCATTGACTCATTGTTTATTAAAAACAAGAATATGAAAATGCTGAAGCAAAAAACCTAAAGAAAATCAGAAAACAAATTTGCAGGGAGCAAGTACCATCTGAGCATCCTAAGGTATAGGTGCCAACTCTATGGTTGCACCACAGTGGAGAAAAGAGGGACGACCACAAAAAGTTCTCTGTCTGCTCACTCAGTAGACATTTTGGTGAAATTCACCTCGACATTACATCTTCAAACTAAAACTCCTCATTGGAAAACCCAGTAATGATTCATCCGATAGCCATCCATAAATGCTAACATAGAAGCAATAAGTGTATAATTCTGCCACAATGCTAATAATCCAAGCACATTAGATCAAGAAGTGATGATAACTTATATGCTTTACATTGGGCCTGAAAGATGTTGAACATTTTCATCCATGAAGCTGTGTGAGCAGAGATTTCTTTCATTTTAAAGGAGAAATGTGCCTCATATATGTAGATTATTATTCCAAGTGCTTGGAAGTGATTAAATTAACAGGCTACATAAGTAATACTGTGACAAATACATTGAAGTCTATCTTATAAAGATAAAGCTTATCTGATGCCCTCATATAACACAGTGTCCACAATTCAAGATTATGGAATTTGAAAAATTCAAACAAGACTGGAAATTCAATTAAATAACCAGATGGAGAGAACTATCCAAACAGTGAAAACCACAATGAAAACAGTATAAACAAATTTAACAGCTTGGGCATTGTTGCATCACAATTTTGAAATACAATTACCAACGTCTGCAATTTTACAAATGCCATAAAATGAAAGCAAGACAAAATAAATACTAGAAAGAAATGAATATGTCTGGAATATTA
Organism: Protopterus annectens; assembly: GCF_019279795.1. Taxonomy (NCBI): domain Eukaryota; kingdom Metazoa; phylum Chordata; order Ceratodontiformes; family Protopteridae; genus Protopterus; species Protopterus annectens. Next base: position 450,500,589 of record NC_056745.1, read on the forward strand.
CTCCACAAACCATTCCAGAAAACTGTCAAGTTCAGCATCAATATTCCGAAGCTTCAGTAACTGGTTATGCATCTGATCCAAGAATTTCTCTGGTTCAAATATAAGTTGGTTATGTGTAAAGTAGAAACCAAAGACATCTCTAAAGCCAAACACATCCACTACAAAGAGTTTGATGCAGCCTAGAAAGGACAAAGATACAAAGGAAGGCTTGAGTCATGTGGTTGTGTCATCTCACATAAAGAAGGCTTTCCTAACATGTCCTCACCAGCTCCGTAACAACCAGAACCACCCAAAAAGGAAGCAGAAGTCCCAAGAAAATGATCCTATTAAATATTTTAAGTTTGTAAGACCAATGAAGAAACTAAGCAGATATATGGAAAGTTTGAAAGTTGGTCATTATGCTAAAGACTGAATAGCTGCATTTATTGAAATGCTTATTGAGTTTGAATAAAGATCATATTTGATATAAAACAAAATTACATACTTGTAATATAGCTGAATATAGTTTAAAATGAATCAGAGTGCAATAATGTATGATATGTCATATATTTATTGATTTTATTTATTTATTTTATTTTACATTTATTTTACATTTGTTGACCGGGTTAGTCCAGCTGAGCGGTTGGCTCGTTTTCAGTGGAGACCTGGGGAGAAAAGCTCCACAGTGAGTTTATAAATTTTACATACAGACAGCTAAGAAATCATCAGTGGCAACTAAACAAACTATAGCAAGATAACATTTACAATAAATCATATAGAAAAAACACTCAGGTACAATATAATAATAAAATAATGCATCATAATTCTTGTTAGGTTAAATATGGTAAAAATACAAAAAAGAATAGGATGAGGATGAGGTGTTTAAAAGTGGGACAGAGGGGTAGAAGTTTATTGGGATAGACAGGGGAGGAGAGAAAGATGAGGGAGAAGGAAAAAAGAAGGGAAGGATATAGAGGGAGAAATAGGGAATAAGGAAATGCAGAGGGCTGATAGACGGGGAGGTATAAGGAATTAGGTAGGGTTGTTTCAGGGGGGTGATTACAGTGACAGGGCCATCTGTTTGTTAGGTATCTTTGAGTGGCTAACTTGAAATGCTTGGTATGGTCAAGGGACCTAATTTCTTGGGGGAGTTGGTTCCAGTTTGCAGCAGGGTTATAGTTATAGAGTAAACTTTCTATTTTGGTTTTGGGTTTTTAAATCTGTAGGAAGCCTTGGTCTGAGCTATGTACTATCCTGGTTGGGAAATATTTAGATATAATAGATAGAAAGCTAGGACAGAAAGATGGTAGATAGAGGATAGAGTGGATAATTTGTAGTTGATGTAGTAGGAGCAAATGGGGTAATTCGAGCCAGTCCAATTGTTTAAGGGATAAGCAATGGTGAGATTTGTAGGTTTGGCTTGCAGCGAATCTGGCCACCTTATTATAGGTAGTTTCAAGTTTAGTAATGAGTGTGATGTTAAGGTTTGTGAATAATTGACCGCTATAAAGAAGGGTGGGAAGAAGAAATGCATGGGAGAGAATTATTCTTGCTGTGTTGTTTAAATTACTTTTGTTGCGATAAAGAAGTCCAAGTTTCTGGTGGGTCTTTTTTGATAGTATTGGCGACTTTGAGATCAAATCGAAGCTGATCGTCTATTATGACTCCCAGCAGTTTAGTGCTGGGTTCAGCTGTAATGATGGTGTTATTGCTTGATAGGATGGAAAATGTAGTTTTGAGATTTATGAGGGTTTTGGGGAGGAAGAGTAGAAGCTTAGTTTTTTAGGGTTAAGAATTAATTTGTTATCACAAAGTCATGTCTCTATGCATGATGCTTGGGTAGTAGAGTGGAGGTCAGATGGATTGTCTGCAATGGTGATGACAGTCAAATTGTCTGCATATTGTACAATTGTGGAGTGAGGACACGAGGTGTAAAGTAGGTTAGTGAAAATATTAAAGAGCAGTGTCCCAAGTATGGATCCTTGGGGGACTCCCATTGGAAGGTTAAGGGGGGGGGATAGTGCAGAGTGCCATTTAGCAGCTTGCTGGTGGTTAGAGAGATAGCTAGAAAACCAGGATATAGTGGGAGGAGAGAATTTTAAGTGGGATAGCTTGTCCAAGAGGAGGGGATGGGAGACAGTGTCAAAGGCTTTGGAGAGATCGAGGAACAGACATGAAACTAGTTTATTGTTGTCACTGGCCACAGATTCAGTATTGATGAAGGATATTAATGCAGTTGTGGTACTTTGTTTGGGACAGAATCCATGTTGTGTGCGTGTTTATAAAACTGTTTATTTTATCACTGAAACGTTATTCATTTATGGACTGAAACTAAATGGCAAAAATGCATTATAGTATCCTTTGGGAAGTCATCTACCCCAGGGAAATACCACATTAACCCAGATGTTTGGGATTTGTGAACTTATATGGACAATGACTTAACTTTTGAGCAAGATGTGTCCATTGTTCAAAGAAAGGTCTTCAGTACTGCACAGCTTATAAACAAAGGGGGTTTGTCTAGATCCTTTACTCAGCCCTCATTAGGCCAGTCATTGAATATAATGTCCCCTTTGTCATGCATCTGCCCAAACACATACAGCAACTGGAATGCCCACAGAGATACCTTACTAAGAGGATACAAGGTCTAAACAACATGTCCTACATGGACTAAATCAAAACCCTGTCATTATACTTGGTATCCTACAGACTGCTAAGAGGTAACCTGTGTCTGGCTTGCAAGGCATCTTCCTACCCAATACTGATGAATTTACTGCACATCAGCAAGTCAGATGGCAGCAGAAATACTCAGTCTAGGGATCTAAACATCTTCTGCAACATCAATAGAATGGTTTGGAGGGACATATATATCTCACTGAGGATATCACTGCTCTGAAACAGGCTATGCATCCACATAAAAAAGTTAATCCCTGTCCATATTCAAGCACAACTTGAATATATGGATGAGAAACAAAAAATTTACCCCAGGACTGTCACCAATACTACTAATGGACAGAGGCAGATCCTAAATGCTTTACCCCATGCATGGGATCCCCTCAAATTATCTATGGTATGATCCTAGTTATTCTCATTAGGGGCAATGTATAATTATTGACCATGGGATGTGTAATACCACTTTCTAACCAAATTGGATAAGCTAATTTGAGCAGAAAATGGGAAACTGGCTGGGCTAAAAATTGTTTACAAGGGCAGCTAGCCTAGTACTTGGAAATTAACCTATATACCTGCAACTAAGATGATGGGGGTATAGCATGTTAGGCCTTATAAAATAAGCAAAGAAAATTGAATCATATTCTAGATACTGAGTATCAAATATGTTTGATACACACAGTTAAAAGCTAGTTTACACATTCAGTCACACATCTTTTGCACAGCCTTCAGAATCTCACCTGCAGCTATTTTTTCTCCTACCATTCTCTATGACAAATAAGGAAATAAGACTCTGGCATCAGTTTCTATATATTTTAATGAAAAAAGACATCATAAAAATGGTAAAGAAAAGAGTCCAAAATTAAAACCTGCTACCACAGAAACTATAACCATAATGACTTTGTTGTAAAGCTGGTAAACAAGGCATTTGTTTACATTAGTCCAAAAAAAACATAAGTTGTGGACCACAGCCACCAACTTACTACAACTTGCATCCAAAAAGATTTGTAAAAATCACTGTAAAATGACCTTTTCAAAAAAAGAAAAATAAATGCTCAATGGTACACAACACTTAGACAAAATAGACCCTATGAAGACTGGTAGAGAAGGGTGAAGGCTGCCAGCCTAGTCAAATAGAATTTGGTAATAATTCTATTATTTGTAAATACTGTGAATGTTGAACTTAAAACAATGTGGCAACATTGCCATCTGCTGTAAAGAAAGCTAAGTCAAGTATTTCTTCTTGGTCCTTGGAAATTAAAATTATTTCATCACTGCCTTTGATGTTTTACAAGTCGGCTCCAGTCCGGCTAGATGAAGGCTTCCTGCCTATTGTTTTATGGCTAAAGTTAATGACCAGAATTTACATGTGGAATGTCCTTTATTACTCTAAGTGTAAAATAACGTAAATGCAGTTAATGTGTAACCTGGGAACTCCAGGAAGGGTGAAAAGGATTATGTAATGTTTATCAGAACTGGAGTTTCAATTTAAACAGTGAGAACCAGAGATTATTAAGCATTTTGATCTTGGACATCAAACTCAGCACTGCCTTATGCTCTCTTTATGTAAGTAGTATGTTAGAACTGTGTTTTCTCCTAGAAGTAGTCAGGAATTATAAAGATTAGACTAAGTGTTTTTTTTCTGTATTCAGATCAGAACTTTCCTACTGTATTGTTTTAAGTTTCTGTGTGATCTCTGAACTCTTGAATAACACTGTGGTGTAGTAGTATTGTCTTGTGTTTTTAGTATTTATTATTAAATATTTTTAAAACCTTTTCAACTGTGGGTGGTTTATGTAGAGATAATTTAAGCTTTAGAGTACATTGCATATTTGTAGAGTTTACTGTCTAAGTCACTCCAAATAAGCCTTAAGACTGTTTAGTCACACTTACTATTGTATAATAATATTGCACAGTAATAATTGGACACCCTTTTAAGGGCCTTTGGGTAGCTGATAATTATTAGCTGGTGGTGGCAGTAATTACTAACGTATAGTCTAGGTATAGGGGACTGCTGGAGAATCTGTGTCAACCTTTCTCAGGAGTGTCTGTGAAGTAGTATAAATACTTATCTCCAAGTGTTTGTGTGCATGTGTGTGTGTGTGTGTGTGTGTGTGTGTGTGTGTGTGTGTGTGTGTGTGTGTGTGTCAGCTACTTTGGCAGGGACACAAAGCACTGGTTGGACAGAGAGGGTACTGGAGGTTAGCTTGCCAGCTAGGCTGGAGATCTGGACCCTATAGCTGTGCCAGTGGGGAGTCTTATTGGGGACCTGGAGAGCAAGGGAGCAACCAGCCCCAGACTGACTGTGATCTTTGTTGTGCTCTTAAGGGAAATTGAACTTTACTGTGTGTATTTGTTATCCTTTCTTCATATATGAGATGTCCTCTCTGGTGTTAGTGGTGAGGATTGAGGCTCCTTGACTACTGGGCCAAGGCACGGGTGTCACACACCCTACAATGCCTACCCCATAACTTCCATGATAAATGTGTATGTAGTTAAGTTATATTCTTGTACAATGATCAGTTATTTAAATTATGCTACATATGTTTTTATTTTAAATGCTCAGAACTCTGCCAAAACCTAACATTTGAACTTAAACTTTCAGCATGCTATTTATGGACCACTGCCACCTTAACTATTGCACTGAAATAGTAAAATCTAGATCTAAAATATGATTTATAGAAATGCCCATAACTCCAGTGTTTGATATAACAGGTACAAATTTCCAATATATCATCGATAGTCCACCTTAACCTGAAATATGGCACTGAATTACTGCAATGTGAGTCCAAATGGAATTTGTGAAAACAGATACAAATGAAATTGCTAAAGAGTATATGAGACATTGGAAAAATAATCCATAAAATGACATACTAAAATTCCATGTTGTTAAACATTTAAAGTATGTGAAGTAAAATGGATAATGTACTTTTTTTAGAATTTGTTTTCCACAAATACCCATCCCGCTGTCAGAAATTATCATTTTGATTTTGGATTTTAATTAGTCATCTTTGGATCTCTAGCCACTGACTATAATTTGTGCAAATCAGTTTGGCAAAGGGTTTCTAAAATGAATGACCTGAAAATGTCATATAATAATTCAACTTAGGTTCATAGGTGAATACTAGGCTACCTGCCCTGAAGAGCCATTTTAAGACTTCCTTGTTATCTCATTGGGTGTTCAATTTACTTTTACCATATTATTTATTACTGTACTCCCATTTGTGAATTAATATTTCTGGGGGTCATACCACTGAGTATTGAAAGGAGATTCTGCTGCAGGACAGGGCATTTAGGTGCTTTCTTCATCTGCCCATTAGTAGCATAGATAGCACTTCTAATGACCTACATTTTCTTATTCCCCTCATTGATCTTAGTTGCATTTGAAAAGAGACAGAAATGAGCTTTTATTTATACAAATGTGGAGTCTCTTCCAGAGTAATGGTATCTTCTGTGATATCTACCTGTTCCTCTAAACCACTCTGTTTACATTGCAGAAGAAGAAGTTGAGATGACAGGATCTGGTATTTCTGATATCATTTAACTTGCAGATGTGCAGTAAGTTCATTACTAGTGGGTCACAGTATGCCTTCTTAGCCATGTACTGATCAGCTCTCAATAGTCTGCAAGTGACCAAGAATAGCTATAGGGCTTTAAGGCAGTCCCAGTATTTTCTTTGTGATGAACCTCTGTGGGCACTGCAGTTGTTGTATTTGTCTGGACAGGTGCATACCAAAGGGGCATTACACTTAATGATGGATTGGATGAGAGCTGAGTACAGAAAGACCATGACATTTCTGGACTGGGATGATATCCCTTTGCTTATAAGTTGAGCAACATAGAAGGATGTCTTCAGAACAGGCATCATTGGACAAATGCTAGGATATTCTTTATGTTTCCAAATCTTTCACTATTGGATTGGTTCTTAGGGATGTATTGTCAATGTGGTAGTTTCCTAGGGTAGTGAGCTTACCAAAGAATATGATAATGCAATTTTTGTCATTTAGCTTAGTCCATGATCTGGTACCAGTTATTTATTTGGGACAAGCTTTCCTAAATGATGGGTGAGTATTTTGGAAATTCATTGACTGCTCCCAGCTTGGAGTCATCTGCAAACTTGATCAACCAAAGACCCTTGATGTTTGCTAGTCTTGAGAAGTAGATGACAAACAGGAGTGGCACAAACACTGAGCCCTGTGGGACTCCACTAATGACTGATCTTTTTGTGGAGATAGCTTCCCCTATCTTGACTTTCTCTGTCCTGTCTGTGAGCCAGTTGACCATCCAGTGGGTGACATAGGATGATGCATGGGCTTATTCTTAATTTAATAAGCATTCTATGATGCCTGAGTGGAGCATTGTGTCAAAAAACATTAACCAGGTCCTTGTATGTAGTGTGTATCATTTTGCTTGCATCTGTTGCTTTGGTGACTTTTTTTAAAAAGTCCATTAGGTTAAGTAAACATAACCTGCCTTTGAAAAAACTAATGGCTACAGTGTTTGGAGGTTTCCTATGTCCTTATTGATTAATTCCTTGATAAGTCTTCTCATGCATTTACTTATGAGGCTGGTCAGACTTACAGGTCATTAGTTAACAAGGTCAATGGATTACTTTCCCTTGTGCAGGGATATGGTTGTTGCTATCCTCCTTTCACTTGGTATGAAGCCTGTTTGAAAGCTGAGATTGAACAGTGTTGTTATGGGCATAGACAAATCATGATTCATGCTAATCAGGACATATCCAGGAATATTGTCAGGAACTACAGATACAGCATTTTTGACTTTTGACAGAACTTACAGGACTTGGTCTTTTGTGATAGCTGGAGATATATATTGCTTTCTGATATTTCTTGAGAGATATTTGGGAGTGAAAAGTGAAGCTGGGGCTGAATTTATCTGCAGCAGTTTTGCTGCATCTTCACTTTCAGTATAGGTGGTGTCATTCACAGTTAGCTTAGCACACTGCTGCATTGTGCTTTTGAGAGTACAGACATAGCTGAAAAAAGTCTTGTGGTTGTCCTTAATCTTGGTGACTATTTTTGCTTCAAATGTGGCCTTGGTGGCTTTAATTAGATTACTGAGCTGCTTATTTAATTTATTGATGGAATTTCTAAAAAGCTGAGTGCTGTTGCACTTCTTAATTTTGGCTGCAATTTGCTTTCTATTGTTATTAAACTTACTGATATTGTGGGTTCACCAGGGAGGTTTGTTTTTTGATTGCCCTGTGCTTGTTTACTTGTTATTATAAGTTAATGTTGTATGTTTCTACATAAGCAGTAGAGTTTTCTGGGTTTGGGGGTGGGATTTGAAACGTACCAAGGTATTACTTATAAGTAGGAAGTTTGTTTTGGAGAAATTTGTAATAATTCCAAAAACAATGGAGACCTTTGGCTTTAGTTTTATTTTGAAGGAGACTTCTTTATTGTTGGACCTGATGAGTGAGGCTGTTACACACTGAATGAAGTATACTCCCCCATATTTGTGAAGACAAGGTCAAGGATGTTGTTTCCCATAGTGGATGCTCTGATTAATTGGTCAAGTTGTGTTAAGAAAAATATAGGAATCTCTGGGCTTGCACATTAGTTGTGGTATATGTTTTCCCAGTCTATAGCTGGGTAGTTGAAGTTTCCCAGGAAGATAGTATTGGGTTTAATGCTGAGTGACTCCATAGCTGTCTTTAGGCACCAGTGTACCCTGTGGGTGCTGGGGGCCTCATATTCCTGTGGAGCCCCTTAACCACAGCAAGTTATCTTATCTTGATATTTTGTCAAATCAACAAAACAAGATCAGCAATCTTGTATACTTAATAAACCAGGTGGGTAATAGCTGTTATTTATATCTCCTTTAAAATTCAGAGATATCTCTGGTTATAGTGTTTTATCAAGCAACATGCATCATAATTCCATTAAATATTTACTACTCACATGGTTCCCTTGGCTTAGGTAAACCCTGCTGGTAGACATTCTCTCCACTAAAACTAACAACATGGCCAGCCTGAGATACCTGCAACAGCCATGGCTACAGGGGCCCCCTTAGTCATCCTTGATTGTGTGGGGCCCCACAACTGCTGCTGCTTCTGCTGATTAGGAAAAATAAGGAGAAAATGTATTAATTTCCTAATTACACTCTTTAACCTGAACAGGGCTGTGATATGACCCTGTTAGAATAAAGCTGATAATGAACATGAGCACGGTAAGCAGTAGAGACATCAGCAGTCCAGAGTGATTGATATTAGAGTAAGCTTTGGATTTTAAGAAGAGCTGATGCTTCTGATCTTAAGGGATGTTTTTTTTTTTTTAGGGAGTTTTATAAATATTGGCAGAACAGCAGATACTATAACTCTCAACTTCTTTGCTGAAGCATTCAGTGCAGTGTCAAAAATAATCGCAGAATAAAGGCTCAAAATTGGGAACACATTTTAAATATTACTCTAATTCACTTAAAAAAGTTAGAATATAATAAAAATATAAAACTCTGATGGATTTATTGACTGGCATGTAGTAGCCCAAATGTGTGTCCATAGGACACACACATGCATGTCAGCGAGGCTCACATACCCACCACCAGCCTCAGCCAGCAGGACAGGTGTAGATGATCATAATGAAAGGCTGGACTAAGGCCTAAAATTGATGGCAACAGTGAACAGCCCCCCTCCAAACCTACACAGACAGACTGCAACAGGTCTGGCAGTTATATGTTAGTTCTGAAGGGTAAGAAGTCTGAAACTGAAATGTAAGTCAATAAAAGCTAAGATCTATACTCTACTGATATGCCTTCAGTCTGCATGATAGGTCAGAATACAAAATGAAATGAAAGCCAACAGAGTACCTGAAATGCCAGTACAGTCATAGCAAATGTTTACAGTTGTCAGGTGTGCCCCCCCCCCACAATCCTATGTATAAATGCAGTAACATGTAAGTGTGATGAGCTATATCAGTGTAGCACAGATTACCTGAGCTGGCACAATCTACAGGATAGATAGTTGCATGTGTACAATATGCAGGGGTCTGTGTGTTAGATTGTTGTGTGTTCAATATTGTTTGGAAGTGATCAGCATGTAGGCTTGGAGGGTTGTGTCTCTGTGGTCCATGGGCAGTACTGTGGTTGACAGGGCCATGTTCCAACAGCTGCAGTTCCAACCACAATGCTTCTCAGCAATACCCATGTCAGCAGTCATCCATGCTCACTGTCGAGATGTCAGTATCTGTCACCTTCTGACAGATGGACATGCCATGAATGTGGGCCCATACATACACACAGTACACAGGTGGAAGCACCCTAGACAGAGTGCATAAAAGGTAACTGTCAAATGCACACAACTTTGGAATTGTACATACAGGTTTGCAGCACATTAGTTGTCCATGTAGTATGTAATACTGATGTAGTCTGGCCAGTCACTGGCAGACCACAAAAGACAAAGTTATGAAGTAATGAGAGACTGCCTATGTCCCCAAACAAGGCAGCATAAGGGGAATGTTCTTGGTATATCTGTGAGTCAGCTGCAAGTAGCTTCCATATCACACATGAACTCAGCTCACCCCACCATCAGCCAAAGGTTTATCACAGGTCATATCCTTGCTGTTGGGAATGAGTACAGTATGACTCCACATCTGTATGGGAATACCCACAGAATGCAGCATGCTGAAGAGGTGTCCTATGCAGGTGTGCCCCTAGCTGTAAGCAGCACCCTGCCTGCATCCAGACCAATGGATCAATATGGACAGGAGCTATTGCCATTAGCACCTTGCACACTCACCCTGTCACCCCAGGGGAATCCACTGGCTTGCACCCTGGGAATGTAGGAGTGACATAATGTACTGGCCTGCTACAGATGGCCTGCATCACTACCAAATGGCCTACAGTCCTCTGTCAAAGGCCTGTGCCTCACCCATAGTGCCAGTGTATAGTATCTCATGGGATCCCAACTAGCAACCTAACACAGGCAACAGAACACAAATGCAAGGCCATGTTGACAAATCCCAGTACCATGCCCCCCATGTCCTACTGTATGAACTGTGGACCAATCCATAAATACAGCTGGAATGAAGGGCCAGCTATAGGGATACTTCTCAGCTATTGCTTGCATAATGTTAGGAAGAGGATATAATAACAGAGTGGGGGGGTGTAGAAGCATGGACATCATGGTGTGTGTGAAGTCTGAAACTCTGATGTGTGCCCATACTACCCCTGCCTTCAAACCCAGTAATGGGTAGCTACAAACCTGCTCATAAACCACAATGTGAAGGGGAACTGACCAGATATATGAGCCTTGCCTCTGGGTAACCTGGGTGAATCTGTACAGCCGGGAGGTATGGCCACAGCAGGATATGGCCATTCTGTTTAGTTGATATATGTACAAGAAGGGGATCCTCAGTCCCCTTGGTCCAAGGTGCTGGACCATTTACACAGACCCATCAGCAAGTGTCTGCAGCTACCCCTCCAGAATGGCAGGAATGTGCAAAAATGTGTAGGCTGTGGAGCACAATACTGGACTCAGCTTCATTCATCTTGTATTTCCCAGGAAATAACTGTGAGCAAATAATCATATCTGTCAGTAGTTGATGACATAATACATCACAGTGTAAAACAGTACATATGTCTGAATATCTCTGCTAACACCAACCATGTAACACAAGCAGCACAGACAGCAATAGTTACAGTATCCCCCTATATGTCACCCATTGTAACTTCATATTGTGAACCTATCTACAGATATCCTGCAGAAACAGGTTGCTAGCTGTAGGTGTAGAACACCAAACCTTGGAATGGAGTAGAACCCTATTTGGAGTGGATTCAATCACTCAATACAGAAGGACATACTGGGCATGCTCCTGCACTTAGCGAAATGAAGCCCATGTCTGACAACACAGTGAACTATACATATCGGTCATTCGCAGATGTCTGTGCACATACACCAAATTGTACACCATTTATGCTTCCCACACACATTGGATAGGAATACTCACACATATCCAAGGCCAAGACACTATCATGTGTCAAACATACAACATAGAGATGTGGGGAAGAGAGAGACAGACAGTGAAAGAGAGAATTCCATTATGAGGCCTGTACCACCCACTCCACATCCAATTGGCCGATATCACATGATGTGCTGATGTCAATCACTGCAGACATTCCTTTTGGTAGTCCTCCATTCTATTGTGTCTGTGGTACTTGTGATAACTGTGTAACATGACAGTACAAATCAGTATTCATGTAGCATTTATATACTCAGTCCTGTCAAATGTAAAGTTGTGTGTGACTGAGTGTGTGTGTATGTGTGTGTGTGTGTGTGTGTGTGTGTGTATGTGTGTGTGTGTGTGTGTGTGTGTGTGTGTGTGTGTGTGTGTGTGTGTGTGTGTGTGTGTGTGTTTCCAGAGGAATTATTTATGGCCCATTCCCATTGACTACACCTCCCATTGCCCTTTTTTAGCATGCCTGCTGATGTCAGTCACCTTGAAATAACCCTTCGGCCAAGTTTCAGCTCTATAAGATATGTGGCGCTCGCGATAACTACATAATACTGTAGTGTAGCAAACTAGTTAGGTAGGAGTTCTAATCCTGGTCCTGGCAACTGTGATAATGTGTGTGTTTGTGTGAGAAAGTGTGTGTCTTTGTTGCCACCTGATTTTGTGGACATTCACACTTACTACACTTCCCTTACCCCTCCTTTAGCACTGCTGCTGATGTCACTCACCTTCAAAGATACCTTTGGACAGCTTGTTAATGTACAAGCTCTGTGGCACTTGTGATAACTCCTATAGTGTAGCATACTTGTTAGGTAGGAGTTCTAATCCCAGACATTGCAACTGTGAAACTATATGTGTTTGTGTGAGAGTGTGTGTGTGTGTGTGTGTGTGTGTGTGTGTGTGTGTGTGTGTGTGTGTGTCTTTGATGACGCCTGATTGTTTGGACATTCACACGTACTACTCTCCCCTTACCCCTCCTTTAGCACTGCTGCTGATGTCACTCACCTTCAAAGATACCTTTGGACAACTCTCAAACATAAAAGCTCTGTGGCGCTTGTGATATCTGCATAATACTAGAGTGTAGCATACTAGTTAGGTAGGGATTCCAATCCAGATCCTGGCAACTGTGTAAATGTGAGAGAGTGCATGTATAGGTTCATAGGTCCATAGGTTGGTACTAGGCTATTGGCCCTAGGGCCTATACAAGTCTAGCCATAACAATTCCCTGGCTATTTCTTCCCACACTATTTACTTCCCTGGACCCCTGTCTAGCAGGGTGACTGATATGATCCTCGTGGTGAATTTCCTTTCTTCCATCCAATCATCAAGGTTCCTTTTGAAGAGGGCCAAAGAGGTGGTCTGCTTGACATGTATGGGCAGTCTATTCCAGAGTCTGGGGAGTCTCTGGGTCAGGAACCTATCCCTCCAGCATGTTTTTATTGTGATGACAAGTTTTGATCCCTTGAGCATGTGGCTCTGAGGGATTGGGATTTCTTTAAGTGTAGCATGTCCAACAGCTCTTGTATGTTAAGCAGAGATCACCTCGGAGTAGATGATATGCGACAAAGTATAGCTGGAGTTTTTTAAGGCAGTCAGCATACAGCATATGCTTTAGGCCTGTGATTCTTTTAGTGAGGTATTTCTGTGGCCTTTCCAGTTGTTGCTGATGTCTTGAGAGGTACATACCAAATGGGGCGTTGTATTTTATAATGAGTCTAATGAGGGATGAGTACAGTGGGACAATGACCTCCTTTTTTCTGGATGAAAAGCCCTTAGTGATGAGGTGTGCAACAAAGAAGGATTTCCTGACTGTTGTGGTGATTTGGTTATTAAAGGTACGACCACTGTCCACCTATGTCCCTAAGTCTCTTATCACACTTTCTGTGTTTAGTGTACTGCCACCTATGTGGTAATTCACGGGTACATGTTTTTTTCCCAAAGGGGATAACTATACATTTCTTGACATTGAGCTTGAGCCCATGGCTCTGGCACCAAGCATCTGTTTCTGTAAGGCCCTTTTGTAGAGTATCCACATCATTTGTGGATTCAATAATGGCTCCCAGTTTGCAGTCATCTGTGAACTTTGTTAGCCAGAGTCCCTTAGTGTTGGCCTGTACTTCAGAAAAGTAGATGCCAAACAAGAGAGGTCCCAGGACTGAACCCTGAGGTACTGCACTTGTCATTTGTCCAGAGCTGGATTTGGAGTCAGTTACTTTTACAGTGTGGGTTCTGTCAGTAATCCAGTTGGCAACCCATCGAGTGATGTAGTGATTAATGCCCAGCTTAGTAAGTTTATCTATGATTCCAGAGTGGGGGCTGGTGTCAAAGGCTTTGGCGAGGTCCAGATAGGCTGTGTGGACTGCCTTACCCTCGTCCACGGCGATGGAGACTGATTCGAAGAAGTCAATTAGGTTCAGGAGACAAGATCGGCCCTTCACAAACCCAAACTGGGTGGGGTCCAGTGTTTTAAGGTTGCCAATGTCTTTGTTTATAAGTTCCATGATAATACGTTCCATGGCCTTGCAAATCAGGCTTGTGAAACTGATGGGGCATTAGTTCCTGGGATCCAAGGTGGATTTCCCCCTTGTGAAGTGGGATAACTGTAGCTGTGCACCACTCAGTGGGCATGAAGCCTGAGGTGAGGGTATGATTAAACATGACACTTAGGTGAGATGCCAGTTCATTTTGTAGTTCATGTAGTACACAGCCCGAGATGTCATCTAGTCCCATGGATGCTGTATTCTTAGGTTTGGAGAGTACGTTTTTTACCTGTGTGGCCTTTATTACTGGAATTTGTCAATCTTCCAGTATTGAGATGGGCCATTTAGGGGGTGAGAGGGGGGGGTGAAGTTGGCACTGAATTGATCTGCCAGGATATTGGCAATATTTTTGGGATCACTATATTTAATGCCATTCTGTTGTAGCTCAGAGCAGATCTGAGCATTGCCATTTAGATCCTTGCCATAGTTATAGAATACCTTGTGGTTGTCTTTGGAATCTTTGGCTATTTTATTTTCGTAACTAGCTTTGAAGGATTTTATGAGGGATCTCAGCTTCTTACTGAGGCTGGTAAGGGAGTTTTTTGCATCCTGGGATTTTCCTCTTTTCTGCAACAGTTTCTTTCTTTTGTTGTATGTGCTCATACAGTGCCTTAGTGTAGGACTCAGCAGTCGAACTTTCAGTTCCCGTCTGCATGGGTGCCATGACGTTTGTAACTTCTGACTTGAGTAGCATGAAGTTGCCTTTGGAGAAGTTTTTTATGGAGGTTTCCTTACTGGGGGGTGGGGGTGGGATGTGGATGTTAAGGATGATTAGCTTATGGTCTGACCTGACCAATGAGGGGCTGACCATAGGTGTGGAGCATCGATTTCCAATGTTGGTAATGACCAGGTCTAGGATATTGGAGCCCCTGGTGGGACTATGGATTAGTTGATCCAGGGCATTGGAATTTATGAATTCCAAGAACCATTGGGCAAAGGTGTTGGTATACAAGTAGTTTTCCCAGTTAATGGCAGGGTAGTTGAAATCACCCAGTATTAGTGTGTTTGATTGTATATTAATATTGTCCAGTATGCTTAGAAAGGTGTAGTGAGAATCTTGGGGCATGGTGGGGGATCTGTAGCAAGCTACAATTTGGATTGCAGTCTTACCTAGTGTTAGTTGCACCTGGAGAATTTCAGATGCATTGTGTTGGGTAACTAACCTGGTGGTGTGAATATCCTTGGTGAATATGGACACTCCTCCACCTTTAGTGTTTTGATCCTGGTTTGGTGGCCGAAAAGTGTGGTAAGAGTTGTAGCCTGGTATTGCAGGGGTGCTCTCTGGAGCCTTGAACCAGGTCTCAGTTTCTGCACAGATGTCAATGTTCTCCATTTTTAGGGGTGCCTCGGGACAGTGCATTTTGAGATTTAGACTTCTAGCATTGAGTAGTATCCTTGTAAAAACCTGATTTTGTGGTCATTCACACTTAAAACACTTTCTGTACCCCTCCTTTAGCACTGCTGCTGATGTGACTCACTTTCAGAGATACCTTTGGAAAACTCTCCAATATATAAGCTCCGTGGTGCATGCAATAACTGCGTAATACTATAGTGTAGCAAACTAGTTAGGTAGGAGTTCCAATCCTGATCCTGGCAACTGTGTAAATATGAGTGTTTGTGTGAGAAAGTGTGTGTATCTTTGCAGAGACCTGCTTTTGTGGTCATTCTCACTTACAACACTTCCCTTACCCCTCATTTACCACTGCTGCTGTTGTCACTCACCTTCAAAGATACCTTGGCACAGCCATCCAACATGTGAGCTCCATGGCATGTGCGATAAATGTAGAACAATGTAGTAGAAATAATTACATAGGTATGGGTCTGAATCTCATCCATGGCAAGTGTGTGTGTGTGTGTGTGTGTGTGTGTGTGTGTGTGTGTGTGTGTGTGTGTGTGTGTATATATATATATATATATATATATATATATATATATATATATATATATATATGTCCGTACCTCAAAGGTTTTGGCCCCATTTACACCCAGTACACATCTCAGTGCCTGACTTTAGCAGTCCTGCAGATATCATCCACCTTAAAGGTACCTGTTGCCAACCCCAAACCATGTAAGGTCAGTGGTGTATGTGGTAAATGTGTAACATAATGGTCAAAAAAGATTGTTAGATAGAGGTTTGAACCTCACCCCTGGCAAATGTAAATGGTGTGTAGGGTAAAATATTTTTTGGAATCTCTCACCCACTACATCACCCAATGCCAGTATTTACAAGGGCTGGTGATGTTCCTTACCTTAGAAGTACCTTGGGACAGCATCCATCCTATAAGCTCTGTGCAATAAATGTGGTACATTGTAGTGGCAATACATAGCTAGATAGGATTTTGAATCTCAGAACTGGCAAGTGTGGGTGTCTGTCATCAGTATACTGTGGGGGATGGGTGTGTTTGTGTGATAACAGGATCCATTGGGGGTGAGTTTTGCTAAATTATTATGTTGAGGACCTAGTGTATGTCACAATGTCCACAATTGCAAGGCCAACAGATGTCAAACACTGGAGAGGTTGGTGTAGACAACCCACACCCCTAAATGTGACAGTATGGATTAGTGAACAATATAGGCAACCCTTCTGTTACTCAGAGACCTCTCTCCACTCATGTATCATACACAAACACACTTGGCTAGGCAACAGCCACTATTTTGGTAGTTCCACTGCATATTGTCTCACAGATAGTACCCACTGTGTGATAGCAGTGGACTACATGCCTGTTGACCACAACAATGCCACTGACATCAGAAAGTATTTTGATGTGTTACATCTCCTGACTGTGTGTTATCCAGCAAGTAAAAGGACATAGCACCCTGTTCCATCCCCCTCAGTAGCCAAATAAATGTGTACAGTGGCCCTTTTGCCATGTTCCCTACTGGATGCCTGCAACAACTGTAGAGTCTGCAAACGTACCCCACAAAGGGAATACCATGCTTTATACACACGCCCTGTATGGACAGATGCCAGTAACTCCACTCAATACCCATATCACACTGTTAATGTAGGTGCAATCACGACCTCAGTTACATAGCCAGGTCTCACCAAATGAGGCCAGGAATGCTACATCAGAAGATGCCAATCTGTCCACACAACATGCTCCAGAGACCTCAACTACACTTCCACACATCAAAAAACATGCATGTGGGATATGTGCGCAATCCAGACACTATCCATGTTATGGAATATAGATCACATACATGAGAAGCAGTGCACATCACTGGCCACCCACAATAAAAACCTAGATGAGTGGATGGTGAATACAATACCCACCCCTCTGGACCACTCCAGTGACTACACCCCTGAGCCACACTGGGGACTATTGTCATGTGGCCTGATATCAAGGTATTCCCTTGGGCTAGCCTTGTAGAGGCTTCAGGCCCATTCACCTACTACATACCTATGAAGCAATGAACCTATGTATCTCAGTACTGGCAAGTGGATGTATATATATGTGTGTGTGTGTGTGTGTGTGTGTGTGTGTGTGTGTGTGTGTGTGTGTGTGTGTGTGTGTGTGTGTGTGTGTGTGATTAGTAATCCCAGTGTGTTTGGTTGATGAATATCCCCTGTGGCTGTGGTTATTAGCAATCAGAGGTGTTTCCAAACCAGAACATGTACCATTCTCTATTCTACAACAGATGTTGTACATCAACATGTACCTATATACAACCTGCAGCCCTATATTCTGAGGCATATGCAATCACTGTGTTACAGACTGGGAATTACCGTGCACATACTGTACCCTGCCTATGACATGGTGGATGTGTCACCACACTGCCATATACTTGCTGCAGGGCCACATCCTGGTGACATACAGATGCCTAGAATGGACATGGGATACAGCATGTGAGAACACATTCACCCAGCACTTTACTTGTGGAGGCAAGAGGGGTAAAGCTGGCAGTGAACGTGTTGCCAAGACTGTGGCCAATATCAGTTGTCTCAGGATAGGTATTAGCTTTGTGCAGTAACTCACAGCACTTGTGTTTAATGCTTGTGGAGGTTGTTGATGTAACTATCATGGCTGTTGTGAATGTCGTCAGTGTCTGCTGTATCTCTGCTGCCATAAACACAGTGATAGGCAGAAGTTCTAATCCTAATGCTAACAACTGTTTGTGTGTGTGTAAGGAGCATAGCATGTGTGGCTTATACCATTTTGATGTATATACCATACACAGCTGGTGACCACCTTCCACTGCCATTACTTTATACAGTGTAGTGACAGCATCTGCCTCACATGCAGCAGGTTAAACCATTGTACAGTCCTCTGTACAGATGTGTCTGGAATATCAATATGTTTCAAACCTATATGTGGTCAGAAGTGGTATGTGTGCCTTAACAATGCCCATGTATGTGATATTATAGCCAAACAGGCCACAGTGAGTATAGAGACACATATGGCATCATGAGGTATCATACCTGATGGAAACATCATGCCGATAGGACGTCTGCTGCCCTCACAGGTGGCCTGCCTTGTAGGTGCAATACATGAGTACAGATGCTTGGTTGTGCAAGTGAACTATACCTGTTATGGGTCGCATTAAAGGCTGGAAGAGGTGTGGACTGTCATACTGTGGTCCTAATTGGTATGTAATAGGAACATCTTGCACCTTAAGAGGGGTGTGTACACAATTTATATCCACTATATACCAGTAATGTGTCATGCATGACTTTACTTTAGGACATTTGTCCAGCACAATTTGGTGGCCTCTGTCCAGACATCTTGGCACTGACAAGTTGTGAGGTGTGCTACAGGAATGTTGAATTCACATCAGATAGGCCCCAGCAGTGACCACTGTGATTCAATACAGTTAACCTCAGCACAAGTGAACATGCACAACAAGCAATATAGCTATTACATAAAACAATATAGCTATTACTGATGGTTGTATGCATGGTCAATTGCATGCACTTCACAGGCCTGGGGTATTGCCAGGCAGTAACAGAACAATGTAATAACCACCAGCTAAAGGCCGCTGTCCCATATGCAGACCAGAGAGTGCTAGGTAGTTGTGACAGGGGGTTATTGTGAGCAGACATACATGTGGCCTTGGTATAGGATGGATGCAGCATGTCTGCACATTTTAGGTTCATAGGTTCATAGGTAAGTACTAGGCTATCTGCCCAAGGGCATCTTTTAGCCTAGCCAGAATGTGTTGGCTTTCATCGCCCCCTTAGATTAGTTCCCTGTGCCTCTGTCCAGCAGAGCCATTAGTTCCCTATGTCTCTGTCCAGCAGAGCCACTTCAGTGATCCCCGGGGTAAATTTTCTGTTTCCCATCCACTCGTCAAGGTTTCCCTTGAAGAGTGTTAGTGAGGGGCTCTGCCTAATGTAGATTGGAATCCTGTTCCAAAGCATGGGGAGTCTCTGGGACAGGATCTATCCCTACAGCACGACCTATTTATTGTTGTGGTGAGGTTTAGATCCCTAGAGCATGTGGCTCTCAGGGATTTGCTTTTTTTTTTTTTTTTTTTTTTTTGGTGGAGCATGTCCATCAATTCTGGGTTGTAAATGGCCTTGTATGTCAAGCAGAGATCACCTCTGAGTAAGCGGTATGCAACCGAGTACAGCTGGAGTTTATTCAGTCGGGCTGCATAGGGCATCTGTTTGAGGTCAGTAATCCTCTTGGTGAGGTACTTCTGTGGTCTTTCCAGCTGTTACAGGTGTCTTGTAAGGTACATCCCAAATGGGGCATTGTACTCTATGATGGGTCTGATGAGTGATGAGTAGAGGGGCAGAATAACTTCTTTTGTTCTAGATGTGAGCCCTTTTGTGATTAGGTGGGCTACATAGAAGGATTTTCTAACCACCTTGGCAATATGATTATCAAAGGAGAGATTACTATCTACTTAGGTTCCCAGATCCCTTATTACATTTTCTGTATTTAGGGGACTACCACGTATGTGATAGTTCATGGGTACTTTGTTTTTTCCAAAGATGATGACTATGCACTTTTTGGCATTTATCTTGAGGCCATGATTTTGACACCAGGTATCCATCTCTGTGAGACCCTTCTGGAGGATGTCTGTATCAGATGGAGAGTCAATTATGGCCCCCAGTTTGCAGTCATCTGTGAACTTGGACAGCCATAGTCCTCCTGTGCTTGACTGTACCTCTGAGAAGTATATACCAAACAGGAGAGGTCCCAGGACTGAGCCCTAGGGGACGCCACTTGTAACCGGTTTAGAGTTAGACCTAGAGCCTGCAACTCTCACCGTGTGGGTTCTATCCATGAGCCAATTGGTAACCCATCTCATGACATAAGGGTTTATGTTCAGGCTTGTGAGCTTGTCTATAATACCAGAATGGGGAATGTGTTGAAAGCCTTTGTGAGGTCTAGCTAGGCTGTGTGGATCTCCTTTCCTCATCTAAAGCCTTGGTAACTGTCTCAAAGAAGTCCACCAGGTTTAGGAGGCATGATCTGCCCTTAACAAAGTCAAACTGGGTAGGGTCCAATGTTTTTAGGTTCCCAATGTCTCTATTAATGAGTTCTATGATTATGACCTCCATAGCCTTGCAGACCAGGCTAGTCAAGCTAATAGGGTGATAGTTCCCAGGTACCATTGTGGTTCTACCTTTGTGAAGCAGGATAACTGGTGCTGTGAGCCACTCTATGGGTACATAGCCTGTAGAGAGGCTGAGTTTGAACAATGTGTTTAGGTGAGGAGTTAGTTCATTTTGGAGCTTGTGTAAGACACAGCATGGGACACCGTCCGGTCCCATTGAAGCTGTGTTTTTGTCTTTGGATAGGGCTGTTTTAACCTGTGTGTCAGTGATTGCTGGAGCTCTACATTCTTCTGGTATGGTTATGGGCCCTTTAGGGGGTGAGAGGGGGTGAAGTTTGCATTAAACCTGTCTGCCAGAATGATGGCAATATCAGTCGGTTCAGTATATTTTGTGCCATTTTGCACTAACTCAGAGCAGATCTGAGAGTTTCCACTTAGGTTCTTGACATAATTGAAGAACACTTTGTGGTTATCTTTGGAGTCCTTGGCAATTTTTCTTTCAAAGATAGCCTTGAATGATTTTATGAGGGATCTTAGTTTCTTGCTGATACTGATCAGGGATGTCTATCCTTCTTGGGATTTTACTCTTTTCTGTACTAGTTTCCTCCTTCTATTGTATAGCTTGTTTATGGCAGGGGTCCACCAGACTGGTTTCCTTTTCTTAGAGGAGTGAGTCTTGGTTTAGCTTGGGATAGCATGGTCCATGCATTTTTGCAGGTGCTCATCGAGTGCCTTTGTAAGGGATTCAGCAGCTTGGACAGCATTGTCCTTTAGCATGGGGGCTGTGAACCTTTCCAACTTGGTCTTAAGTAATGTGAAGTTTGCTTTTGAGAAGTTTTTCACGGTGGTTTCCTTGATTGGGGGTGGGGGCAGAATGTGGGTATCCAGAGTGATTAATCTATTGTCTGATCTAACCAGCAAGAGGTTGACCTCCGGTGTGTAACACCGGCCGCCCATGTTGGTGATGACCAGGTCCAATATGTTGTCACCTCTGGTGGGGGTGTTGACCAGTTGATCCAGGGCATTTGAGTTTATAAATTCTAGGAAGCACAGGGCAAGGGAGATAGTACTTGAGTAGTTCTCCCAGTTAATGTTTGGGTAATTGAAATCACCAAATATTAGTATGTTTGGTAGGACCTTCATATTTTCCAGTGTCTCCAGAAACGCGGAATGGGAGTCCTGGGTCATGGTGGGTGATCTGTAGCAAGCTACAATTTGAATTGCAGTTTTTACCATTGTTAGTTGCACATGGATGATCTCTGAGGCATTGTGCTGTGCCACTAACCTGGAGGTGTGGGTATCCTTGATGAATATGGATACACCCCCGCCTTTTGTGTTTAAGTCCAGGTTCTGTGGCCAAAATGTATGGTATGAGTTATAGCCTGGAAGTGCTGGGGTGCTCTCTGGAGCCTTAAACCAGGTTTCTGTTACTGCACAGATATCAGTGTTCTCCCTACTGATGAGTGCCTCAAGTGCATGCATTTTGAGGTTTAGACTTCTGGCATTGAGTAGCATTACCCTCAGTTTTTGGTTACTTGTGCTATTTATGGTGGTGGGTTTGTCTTTTGAGCCTTGCCTAAAAAGGCACTATGGGGACAGCAAAAGCCTTGGCCAGTATTCAAAAGCCTAAGGGTGACAGGGTCAAGCCGTCTCTTGTGAAGCAACGTGGCTTTTCGAGCATGTCATCCCAGGTGGACAGATACTGGATCCCCTTTGAATGACACCAGAAACTTAGCCAATTGTTGAAATTGATCATTTTTTGTTTATACTGTGGCATCATTCTTGGTGAGGGCAGGATGCTACTCAGGGTCAGGGTCATACTGGCCTGAGCTACGTGATCAGAGATCTCTTCCATGTATTTTTTCATGTAGTCCAGGGAGGTACTTCTCAGGTCATTCACACCAACATGGACAATGAAAGAGTCGTATTTGTACTTGTTCTGGAGCGACCTGAGTGCTTGTGTTATGTGGCAGATCCTGGCACCCGACAGGCAGCTGACTGTAACCTTCTCCTTGTCCAGCCTAGTTAGTGGGACATCAGTGTGCCTGACTGTAGAGTGAGTCATCTATTACTAGTGTGTTGGGTATGTTATTTTGCCTTAAGGGCTGTGATTGTGTGGCACACTGATTATGTGAAGTATGTGTTTCATGGTTTGTGATGGGGTTTGGAGGTTGCTTGGATGTCTGCTTTGGAGGTCTCTGTTGCTTTTGCAGATTTTTATTTAGAGCCTCCGAGTATGTTTTTGTGTATTTATGTTTGTTATTTGCCAGTGTTGGTTTAATAGGTCTATGTGAGAGTGGTGGTGTGTTGCAAGTACTTCCCTTCTCCTCTTGACTGTCAGTTCCAGTCTTGGGTTGAGAGACCTTTGCTTCCAGTTTGGCTGTATAATTGCATCTCTCGCATATATTAGTGTTTGGTGGTAGGAGGAGAAGGTTGCCTGTGTACATGAGGCAGTTGTAACATTGCTTCAAAATGCCCAGATTCACCAGCTGGACTGGAGAGTACACCTGAAACTGCCCTTTGGACATGCCTGAATAGATAAAGTGAGCTGTTTTACTGACTGGCTGGTAGGGATGAATAGAGAGCCTTGTCCTTCTGGACAGTATGGGGGGGGTCTCGTGCTAGGGTTAATTTGTACTTGCTATGAGTTTTGAGCAAGTGCTGGGCTGTGAAATGAATGGTTTGAGCGCTCAAGTTGAAAGTTTGTCTAGTTCCAAGGGAAAAATTGAAGAGTAGACTTCTTGGAGCTGGGAATAGTTTAACCCTAGCTAACCGGCGCTGCCCGGCATGCAAAACTGAGCAAATGCAATTTTTATAGCAGAAAAATAAAAGAGATAGAAATTAGCCCAAAATGGTCAATAAACTACTAACTTCTGGGCTGAAACCACTCCTCCAGGGACAGATAGGCTGCTCAAAGCTCCCCTCTCTCACAGGTGAACAGAGAAACTTCCTTCTATCCAAGTAAGGTATGGGCAACACAGAAACTTTTAACACAGCCCTGAATTTGGCAATAACCTGAAAACTGGACTATACTAGTTCAGAAAGGTGGGAAACAACTATAACTGCAATAATACACAATGTCCTGTCCTCACCATAGATGTGCACCTCTGTGCATTAGACAACCCCATTCCCAACTGCAATTGGACCTGACACATACATGTAGATACAATACAGATACATGTATGTCTGATACATTAGTGTACTAATCCCCACAGTGGGACCTTACCTGCATGATCCCCATCTAGTGTGTGTGTGTGCAACCCACCTCCACAATGCTTCCCTCAGTGTCATGGCTTGTGCATTCGGCGTGTGGCCCAAGTGTGGTGAGGAGCTCCTCGGTGGGTGTCAGTGGAGGCTGGATGGGTGGGCCCCCACCTGTGTCCAGCCAGTCCCTT
Organism: Protopterus annectens; assembly: GCF_019279795.1. Classification (NCBI taxonomy): domain Eukaryota; kingdom Metazoa; phylum Chordata; order Ceratodontiformes; family Protopteridae; genus Protopterus; species Protopterus annectens. Next base: position 450,524,646 of record NC_056745.1, read on the forward strand.
GCTACAGCAGCAGCTCATTGATGGGCATGGCATTTGAGGTTGGTGGCCCGATGCTGCACATGCACGTAAGTTCTGCTGTGCAGTCCAGCGTCATTTACCCTGTGAAACACACTGTTCCACAGGGCAGTCCTCTTCCGCACATCTTCTGCTCTCTGTCCACATGACAGGGCATAATGTCCAACCACATATTGGGTGATGATGTCTGTTTCCCCAACAGAGAGTGCTGGTAGGGGAGCACTCTGCATGTTACCCGGAAGACATGAACAGGAAAGGGTCACAGGACCTCATACAGTTGTCAAAATGCACATCAGCAGTGGATATTACTTGCAAATAATCCAGACTTCCCCAGAAACCTCCAAGCTATCATGGCTATAGCAGCTTGCATTACATGCCTGTCCCTGAGCTATCTTATTTCCCCCAATGTTGAACACTTGATTGTATAATCCTCTATCCTCCATTCATTTCTGTGTAGATGGTTGACAGAGGTCATCTTCCATGTGTATGGTGTGTGTATGGTGGCAGGTCTGTGTTTGACTGTGGTGTGTGATGGAGCTCCGAGCACATGCCTTAGTTCATGTAGGAGGCAGACACTGATGGTAGTATGCCCCATGGAGATATGCTGTTGTTGCCATCAGTAGGCAATATGTACATGCTCATCATTGCTGTGAGGAGGAGTGTGGTTGATGTGCATATCTCCATGTACAACTGGGATGGACAGGGTGGCGATGTTCCCAACTAACCTGTGTGATGCAGGTTGCCTATATCCACACCATGTGGGTATGAGGTGTTCCTTACCGCCAGTACAGGGTGAATCGTGTTGTTTCATCCGAGTCTTGCAACATATGTAGAGACACGGTTGCAATTGTCCTTACCAGTGTGGATATGTCCAATTCATAGTCATAGTCAGCCTTACAGGACATCACCTGTGAACTTACCTGCGTACTTCGACATAGGTGGAGTTGCTTCAAAGTTGTTGCCTGCACCTATGTGTCCCTGTACAGCCAATGTAGCAACCTATTATATGGTTTGTGTATTGCTACTGTCCACCAAAGGGGATTACTCTACCTTGGTGGAGGCTGGATATACAGGTCAGGTACTGTTGTGTCCATATAGCTACAGTGGATAGGATACAAGGGCTACACACCCCTGATACACTGCCTGGTATTTGTGCAATTGGAACATGACACCACAATAACTCATTTCATAACAATTCCCACTTTTAGCCTGTACAATTCAATTGAAAACATAACAATCTGGTTCGTGAAAACATATGGAAATAACACTCAGTACAATAAGCCAGTTGAATGAGTGTGCATACCCTTAAACTTGTGTATGCACCTCTTGAGATGGTTACAGCATTTATCCGTCTTGGTCTGCACTCTAACATCATGGCACATCTTCACTTGGTAATAGTTGATCACCTTCCTAGAAACACCTTTGATTGTACTGCAATGGGATTGGACAGATTAGGGGTCACATTCAAGATGAGAAACATGAAATGATCTTCTGTGGTCTGATTGTCATACAGTACACAAACCTGGCATCCCAACAGGGGTGTGTGTACTTGTGATATCCACTGTATATAGGCTTTGAGATAGCTGGTAGTGGTAGGCATGGACAGAGGCTCATAACACAGGTGGACACTTCTCTGATTAATACCTGATAATCATGCCTACTCCAGTACCCACATCAGTGTCAGGGCAATGCAACCACCAGTAGCTGTACACATATATGTCTGTTGTATGCACTGACACTGATATAACACACATGTGCAGCATGTACAACTTATTTACCTGGCTGCTCGAAACCCATGTGATTAGTTTTGTGCCTTCCAGCTGAACATATGCATACATACATGTGCTCAGAGGATACCTGGTATACATTTCTATTGAATGTAAGTATGGCACACTGTATTTACAGTCTTACTGCTCAATCATACTTCTCAACCAGTTACAGTGGTTTGTCTGGACAATGGCAGACATAAATGGGTGTTAAAAGGGACATCAGTATTGATACTGAATTAATATAGCTGCACCATTCATTAGTATGTTGATTGCACAGTAGGGATTCACATCACAGTGATAACCTGGAAGATGTGCAACAGTCATAAGTAGGCTTTATGTGGCAAACATGTGTAATACTCATAATCACAGGTAACACGGATATGGAAAACATCCCATTAACTGGCCTAGCAGTAGCAGAGTCACAACTGTTTGACAGACACCCCTGCAGTTGTCATATATGAGCTGTCCTTTCACAAGTGAGTCAGGCTCATGAGCTGTGTTCCCACCTCACAACCTCTCAGAGCATCACATCTGGACAATGGCTAAAATGATAGGGTCTATATTATATTCTTGAAAGCTGACAATGTGGAATCTGACATTGTCAACACGAGAATATCGAACGCTCAGAATCTCGATCGTGTAAATGGAAATCTCCGTAAGGGGAGATTTCTGTTTACTGCAATGTAGTGCGGTCTCACAGTTGGTATATTTAAGAAGCGGGGGGTGTGGGCAGTGCAGGGGGGCTTGCCTCCCTGCTTAAACCCGTTAGGGTACTTTTTTCTTCTTTTTTTTTTTTTTTTTGTCTTTTTATAAGGTTGATGTTTGAAAACATCGATCATATGATGTCGACCATATGTTGTTCAATGTTTTCAAACGTTGAACTTATAATATAGAACCAAATGATAGGGGTATAAATAGGGACATACTTTAAATATACTTGCTACAAACATAGGAAGATCATAGAATGATACATTTAGCATTACAGTGAATATTCTTAAGGATGTGGAGTCTCAAACTCAACTGTTTGTCATTACTTGATGACTTCAGTCCTCAGCTATTTGCCAGTAAAATACAGATCTCAGGAGAAACAGACAAAAATACATGATGGTAAAATGTGGACATTCTGTGAGGATCTGTACAGTTGAGAGGTATATCTGTGATATCTCCCAGTACAGAGATGGCCAGATGCTACGGCCATAGCAGCTGTTTAGCCGGACATTAGCACAGCATGTCTTGTTGGGACATAAATTCATCCAAACCATATTTCCCATTATTATAGACCAAGTACTTGATTCAATTACTTGATTATATGTTCCACTTACCTTCTTTCCTTCTTCTCTTTTCCACTTTATGTCTCATTTGTTATTTCTCTCTCTCTCTCTCTCTCTCTCTCTCTCTCTCTCTCTCTCTCTCTCTCCATGTGCACTGCAGGGATAGAGCTGGTTTGAACAGGTGGTAGCATGGCTTTTGTAGGTGATGCTTATGACCAGGTGATGGCCTGTGCACCTATTGGGGTTCCCCACTTGCTAATTGCATGCAGAGCAGCTGTGTAGTTCTAATAGCCAATGTCATGACAACACACTCCTATAAATGAGTATTCCATGTGACAATTGGCCCTTTCCCGAAGACATCCTGGAGTTTTATGGGCTACTACCTCTTGCAACAAGACTTGTGGAGACAAGCCAACTAAATGGTGGGGAAGGTTCAGGACTTAGGAGCAGAATGTGAGTATTG
>NC_056745.1:450533163-450545663 GCF_019279795.1 Protopterus annectens
ATGCAGTAAGTTACTTGATATGTTTTTGAGGAGGGGTTATCCTGAGGATTTCTTTAACAGAAATCTTTACTGAAGTCACAGGGAAGAGTTCATCTGGGTTTTATACCCCCTTCTTGGCAAGTCCCTAGTTCAAGTTGTTAATCCTGTTGATTCTGGTTTGCTATCTACCAACTTGTCTCATGGTAAGGCCTTGATTCTTGTCATTTAATTTACAATACAGGGAAATCAAGTGCATCATTAATACATTTTGGGAGATTTTCAGATGTGATGGGAATATTTTCAACAAACTTGGTGAAAGACCGTAGGTGGTTTATCAAAAAGATACCTGTTTTAAAACTATGATTGAAAGAATTGTGTCCAATTCATATACAGGTAGAGTAAATAAATGTGGTCACTGTTCTCAGTGTAAATTTATTCTTGAGGGTACTGAACGTTTTGTACATGTTTATGGTAAAATTAAGCACAAGAAGAGATTTAATTGTGATAGTAAGGGCATTGTTTATGTTGCTTTGTGCCAACAGTGTACTTGTTTTTACATTGGCAAAACCATCAGACAGTTTAGGTACAGGATTTATCAGCATTATTATGACATTAGTAAAAAAATGAGCGAAATGGTGAAAGACCGTAGGTGGTTTATCAAAAAGGTACCTGTTTTAAAACTATGATTGAAAGAATTGTGTCCAATTCATATACAGGTAGAGTAAATGGTAGATAGCAAACCAGAATCAACAGGATTAACAACTTGAACTAGGGACTTGCCAAGAAGGGGGTATAAAACCCAGATGAACTCTTCCCTGTGACTTCAGTAAAGATTTCTGTTAAAGAATTCATAACCCAGAGGCTCCCTTCACTCTGGAATAAAATCCCAGTCCAGGTTAGGCAGAGTCCCTCATTGACTCTCTTCAAGAGGAATCTTGATGAGTGGATGGGAGATCGTAGGTTTACCCCGGGTATCACTTCTGTGTCACTGTTAGACAGAAGCGCAGTATACTAACCTCGAAAAAGGGCATAGCAAAATTAATTTAAAATGGGTGGCGAAAGCCATACACACTCTGGCTAGGCTTATAAATGCCCTAGGGCAGATAGCCTAGTATGAACCTATGAACCTATGAACCTATGAAATGCCCTTTATAGACATATAAAGATTTCCCTTTGCATTTATTTAAATTTTCTCTTTTAGATAATGTTGATGTTGACCCTGGAGGTGGTCCCAGTGATATTTTTCTCGAATTCCTGGTGCTTAGATGGCAGCTTAGGTGTAATGCTGCACATTCTCCAGGTCTTAATGATGTCATTTCAATTGCTAGTCTTCTCAAGCTTAAATCTATGTTTGCCATTTAAAATTTTAAACACATATTTTTTTATACATTTGTATTTTATGTGTACTGCTTATGTATGTTTTTTATATGTACTTAGGAGATTCATATATTTAATTTATTATTTATATATATATATATATATATATATATATATATATATATATATATATATATATATAGTTTTTATGGTTTACAAGAAATATTTAACATGTATAGGTCATATAGTGTGTATGTTTTCATTTTTGTATTTGTTTTATAAGCATTAGGCATTTCACTTTAATTTTGTCTTTACGCATTCAAGCATCACTTATTCAATGAATTCATTACTTGGTGCTATTGACTTTAATTGGGCGGGTATTTATATGCTTGTTCAGTGTCTGGTTTGCATTCTGAGGAAGTCCAGCCATTTGGCAGATGAAAGCGCTAAATAAACTGTATTTCCTACTGAGTTGGTGTTTTTCACAGTTGCCTTTTATATTTATGATAACATAGCAGGGTAATGACATATTTAATGTGTACTTAATTCCCTGTACATAATATGCTTCTATGTGCTGTCATTACAGTAGCAAGTGGTGTGAGTATACCGTACGGGACACCTGGATATACATAGGTAGTACCTCAATCTGTTCTTTTTGGATTTGTTTCATACATGGGTAGTATCCCAAGTTATAGGAAGTCACACTTGCATGTTACACCAGCTACAGTGCAGTGGTTGACAGAAATAGTTTAACACATTTGGTATCATTATGTTAGTACTTTTAACAGTGCTTTTTCAAGTAAGAGTAGATTGCAGATTGTAGTACTGGAACCATACACCCCTGCATGCAAAGCTGAACTCTGAGTACTGAGTATCTTGTTCTACGTGTTTGAGCTGTATGTTTATATGTATCTCCTATTGGATATTGATCTGATATGTTGATATTAACTGCAGAGTACTATGTTCCTTGGACATGTCATTGTGGACTGCTGTCATGTAGTAATGGCATACCTTTCTGTTGCAGCCATGTATCTTTCAATACATTCATCCTAATGCATAACCTGTAGGCTATCTACTTTCTGTCTGTCCTCTGTACAGATGTACAGATGTTAGGTATTGCTCTGGCCATACCACTATGTAGATGCCCACATTGTATTATGCTGTGGGCCTGGACACTGCTGCTAGTCCGACATATGGGACATTCCTTAATGTGGGCCTTGCATCATTTCCTTGCCTTAATGAGGAACATTACAGAGGTGGTGGCCTACAGATTTACATACAGTGGGTGGCAATACATCACAGGACAGGACATGTGGAGACAGCCAACCAACATGTGGGACATATCCCCAGAGTTGTGAACAGATTCTATGTCATCAGTGCTGTCATACACATGGTGGATTGATAGCTTGACAGGGTTTGTGTGGACATGCATTTAGTGTGTGACGTCACCACTCACAGTGATATGTCTCTGACATACCTCTCCACTGGCTCTCTGTCCCCAAGACTGGCCGCATGTCTGCCTGTCATGTTTTGTGTGTTCACCAGACAGTTGGTGTCCTTGATATATCAGTTGTGGACTCTGGGTAATGCAGTCAGTAAATACTCACATCTATTGGTATTACCAATGTCATATACCTCATAAAGGATGTTACAACAAACCCAGTGACATCTGCAACTGTCTCAGTGTATGACAGCAGTATGTCCAATCTACCCCTGTGTTTGTGCCTCTGTTCCCACCTAGTGATATAGGGGTTGATGCCAAGCTTAGTGAGTGGGGAATGTTATCAAAGGCTTTGGCAAGGTCAATGTAGGCTGTAGGTGTCACCTTGTCTTCATCCACAGATCAGGTGACTGACGGCAAGAGGTCAACCAGGTCAAATGAGCAGGTATGACCTACCCTTCACAAAGGTAAACTGTGTGGGACCCTGAGTCTGCAGATTCCCATATCACTGTTTATTAGGTGCATGATGATGCATTCCATAGCTTCGCATAACAGACTTTTCAGGCACTTGGGGCGGTATTTCCTAAGGTCTGTAGTTACACCTCATTTGTGGGGAGGGGTGACTGCAGCAGTGCACAATTCAGTGGGGACAAAGCCTGAGGTGAGGCTGTGCTTTAACAGGGCACACAGGTAAAGTGCCAGGTCACTCTGTAGTTCATGTAGAACACAGCCAGGGATATTCTCAGGTCCCATAGAGGCTGTATTCCTGGCCTTGGACAGTGGTGTTGTAACCTGTGCTACAGTAATACTGGGTGCCTGGTTGTGTACTGGTATTGTTATTGGTCCTTTGGGGAGTGTGAGGGGTACTGTTTGCACTCAAGATGCCAGCCAGTATATTGACATTATTTGTTGGATCAGACTGGGAGGTGCCATTGTCTAGTTGCTTAGAACAATTCTTGGTATTGCCATGGAGATTCTTTACATAACTGTATGAGGCCTTATAGTTGTCTTTACTATATGCTCCAAGTCTGTTCTCACAATTAACTTTGTAGTATTTTATGAGGGATCTCATCTATTCATTCAGGCTGATGAAGGTTTATTTCCTATCTTGGGACTTCACCTTATTCCACATCATTTCCCTCTTTTGTTGTACAGTTTCTTTATGGCAGGGGAACACCAGAGCAGCTTCCTTTTTTTGGAGGTGAGGGTCTTGGTTATATTGGGTAAGGCGGTATCCATGCATTTGCCTACGTGTTTATAGTGCATTGTTGTTTGATTCAGCTGTCATGCAGCTAGTCTCCATTTGCATGTTTTTATGTGGCCATAGTTAGCTTTGGAAAGGGTTTTCATGGTGGTTACCTGTGCAGTGGGGGTAGGATGGCTGTGGATTTCCAAAGGTGATTACATTGTGTTTAGATCTAACAAGTGAGCTGGCGACTATTGGTGTAGAGCAACAGTCACCCATGTTAGGAAGGACCAGGTCGATGTGATGGGCATGCGCATCAGTACATGAGTAGCTTTCCCACTTAATGGTGAGTTAGTTGAAGTCAACCAATATGAGAGTGTTAGGTTGGACACTAAATTATCTAGGGTGTTTATGGACATGGAGTGTAAGTCTTGGGAAATGTATGGGGACCTATCACAGGCTACAACCTGAACTACTGTCTCACCCAATATCAGGATTTGTAACATATATATGTTTATATATATATATATATATATATATATATATATATATATATATATATATATAGATAGATAGATATATAGGTTCATAGGTTGGTACTAGGCTATTGGCCCTAGGACCTATAAAAGCCTAGCCATAACAATTCCCTGGCTATTTCTTCCCACAATATTTACTTCCCTGGACCCCTGTCTAGCAGGGCAACTGACATGATCCCCAGAATGAATTTCCTATCTCCCATCCAAACATCAAGGTTCCTTTTGAAGAGGGCAAAAGAGGTGCTCTGCTTGACATGTATGGGCAGTCTATTCCAGAGTCTGGGGAGTCTCTGGATCAGGAACCTATCCCTCCAACATGTTTTGCTCATTATGATGACAAGATTTAGATCCTTGGAGCATATGGCTCTGAGGGATTGGGATTTCTTTAAGTGTACCATGTCCAACAGCTCTGGGTTTGTCATGGCCTTCTATGTTAAGCAGAGGTCACCTCTGAGTAGACAATATGTGACAGAGTATATCTGGTGTTTTTTTAGATGGTCAGCATAGGGCATCTGCTTTAGGCCTGTGATTCTTTTAGTGAGGTATTTCTGCAGCCTTTCCAGTTGCTGCAGATGTCTTGAGAGGTACATACCAAACGAGACGTTGTATTCTATAATGGGTCTAATGAGGGATGAGTACAGTGGGACAATGACCTCCTTTTTTCTGGGTGAAAAGCCCTTAGTGATGATGTGTGCCACATAGAAGGATTTCCTGACTGTTGTGGCGATGTGGTTATCAAAGGTGAGACCACTGTCTACCTGTGTCCCTAAGTCTCTTATCACATGTATGTATATATATATATATATATATATATATATATATATATATATATATATATATATATATATATACATTTTCCCTACTATTGAATGATTGTGCTGCGTGATATGTTTGAAAAAACATCAAACATATACACAGCTCAGGTGGCTTAGTGATAAATTGCTGTGGGTATGGTGTGCAGGGTCCTGGGTTCAAAACTTGCAAGGGCAGATTATTTTGCTGCTGGGCAGAACAAGGGCTGTTGGACACAGAGTGATTAAGACACTTTTAAGCAGTTGTAAGCGGGTTTGTGTGGGTTTGCACAGTGGTAAGCAATGCTAACTTCTGGTTAAATATGCTTACAGACAGTTAGCCTTAAAAGTGCTTAATCTGTGTAGGCATTGCTTTCCGCCACACAAACAGGCTTAATCCCTCTTACTACTGCTTAAAAGTGCTTACTTCCGCTTACCCCCGTGCTAATTTCTTTAAAAGAAAAGAAAAAAGGGGTGATAGGAAAGTGGTGAAAAGGGGGGCATGCAGAGGTAAAAAAAATAGGGAAAGTAGCTAGGAATGTGCAGGACTGGTGTGGGGAAGGTCCATAGCTTTCCATTTCTTCTACAGCAACAGCTGTGCATATATACTGAATTTGGAGGTATATATGGACACTCAAACCCCTGAGAAAAGGGTGAGGACAATAATGTGTTGTGAAGCCAATTAGACCAGATTACATGTGCCAGTGGACATGTGTGTGAAATGGACAGCTATGTATGGGGTGAAATTTTTTGGGAGGAACAGATTGTCCTTTTTGTTTAAGGTGAGAGTGGGATGTTAGGGAAGGATAATCCATATATTTGGGGAGGTAGGTTGTGTAGGAAGACAGACAAGACAGACAAGACAGCATACAGGGGCAGTATATGACACATGTGGAAGGTAAATACCTTGGACGGGGAGGGGTGTGGAAATCGGAAGCCCATGAGCCCCCAAATGGAAACAGTGGGACTGAGGTCCCCACCCATGGGCAGTCACCACTGCACTTTCATGGCCCCGAAGATGGCTGTGCTGGGGACTGAACAGGAGGGGTAGGCTGACCCTCTAATTGTGTGAAGCAGCCCTCAAACTGGTGTAGCAGAATTCCAAACTCCTTTTGGAGCTCGCTACGCACCAAAACCTGGACCTGGCTTCGGTGACAGGATCCTGTCCACGCCCACTCCCGGGGTGGGACTAGCCCCATCCCCTGAGGCTGTTCCACCTGAAGGTGGTGCAGGACCAGCAGACGTATGACCCAGATGTCCCGGGCTGGGTCCCAAATGTGCTGGGGCCCAGTGCCACACCCAGATGAGGTGGGAGAGTGTCATATTGTCTGGTTTATTCAGTAGAAACCATACACATTTTTTATACTGCCAGGTGACATTTTACTCCTTTATATTTATTTGGTATGACAACTACAAGCAGGATTGTTACTCACCAGCCTCGCGACACAGCCTTTGCAACCTGCTGGCATGGGTTTCCTGGTTCACAGCCCACTCAGCTGCAGCTGTAATGAAACTAGAGAAACATTTATGCATACCTATCCATCACATACACAGGCTGGACTTTGGTAAACAGTTATTGATATGAATACTTACACACTGCTGGGACATCTCCCCTCTGTCTAGCTTCTTGGATCCACTGTTCCAAGAGCTCCCTCTTCCTCTGTTTCAAGTCAACATAGTGGTGCCGGACCTGCTCACCAGTCCGAGGGATACCAGTGGCACTGGTGAGATCACGGGTTAGACTTTCCCAGACTTCTGCTTTATATTGGGAGCCCTGGTACTGGTCCTGCAGCAGTCTCATTTCATGTTTTTTTACCAGGAGTCCTACCATGACCCGAAAGTGCATGCTCTCTCCAACACCTGCCATACTGCCTACAGTGGAGAGCTACAATCAGTTATGAGCTGTATTTACGCCTGCGTGGTTTAAATACAGCCAATTTCCCACCCTTTGCCATGATTGGTTGGTTTTGAAAATGCTGGGCTAAGCTAAGCTATTGGCATACCTGCTTAGGTAAGGTTGGCAGTGCTTAAAGAGGCAGGTTCAGCATTGCTTACCAATGGGCAAATCCACTTAGCTGGAATATGCATTGCTTAGTATTCATATGTACACAGTGCTTACACCTGGTCAGCATAGCTGTGCAATGCTTAGCATTGCTTATATTTTATTATATTGGTCTACCACCTGTATGGGATTGATTCATCATTCATTACATAATATAGATTTATTTACCTTCCCCGACATCCCCCAATGTGGTGTAATTCATTTATTCTTGTGTGACTATACTGCATGGGGCACTTGTGTTTATATGGGGGTTTCACTACTTTATTACACTGACACCTCACATCTGGGCCTAATACAATACTCTGGTTGAGAAAAATAAGTTACTTCCTACATAAATATACAAATAAATTAAAATTATAATGTTTACACATACAAAATGGAAATGGCTTTGGTGAGGCTTGAACCATGAATGACCACATGCAAGGCATATGGTCTAGTCACTACACTATTGCACTTATGTTCATGCTGGATGTCTATTGCTTTTTAACTTATCCTGCTGTTTCAGCTGGGCTAAGCGTAGCTAAGCATCGGGCACACCCGCACAGCTATGCTTAAACTTTATTGCATATGTCAAAAAAAAGATTTATTTGTTGTATTTTTTAATTTGTAGCCTTCAGAATATCCATGCTAATGCTAAACCTGTTATTCTATCAACTTTCTGGCTTTGTAGGGAAGATTGTCCCTTAAGGTTTGTCCAGATTCCTTACTCTGATGGGTTGGGAGCTGTGAGCTATGTGCTTATGCTAAACCTGTTATTCTATCAACTTTATGGTTTGGTAGAGATGATTGTCCCTTATGGCTTTGTCCAGATTTCTTACCCTGATGGGCTGGGGTTGTTATGAGTGTTCTCGCTCATTTTAAATTGCAGAATGGCAATTCCGGAGTGTAGGGGGCATGTGTATTGTGACAGCTCTGCTCTCAGACACACCCCCCTGTGCTCGTACACAGAACCGTGTCCGTTTTACAGCAAGGCAGCACGCCTTCATACATATGCATGGCACGCTGCTGTGCTGCACAGGAACGGTTCCTGCTATGCAGGAATAAGTTATTTCTGCATGGCTGCTTGCTGAATCTAGGGGTGCATGTAATCCTGAATGATTTACCTGCAAATCAAGCTTTTTATAAATGACAGAGCAAATTTATGAGCAAAATCATGGAAGGCCTGTGAAATCAGGGGTAAATAAAAGTGACTTACCCCTGCTGCTGTTCGATGACTGCTAAACAGCAGTCATTTATTTAAGTACCAGTGTTGCACAATGTATTATTCTATGCTGAAATAAATACAAAACCACTATTGCTATGGCTTATGTTTTTTGTGTGTGTGTGTGTGTGTGTGTGTGTGTGTGTGTGTGTGTGTGTGTGTGTGTGTGTGTGTGCGTGTGTGTGTATGTGTGTAAATATTGCTGATTTTTATTTTTATATGTGCACTCATCCAATAATGTCAGGACACATACATTATTCTTCTGGGTATCAGTAAAATGCAGCTAACAAGTAATTATATTTCAAAAGTAGGCATATAATATATCACAGAACATTCAGGCACGTAGATCTTTTAGAATTGTGGTGGTCCCCACTCCCCAAACTGTATAAATGGTTAGAAGGGGCTCCCTTATTCATACTTAACTGTATGGGGGCCCACAAAAGCTGTTGCTGGATGGGGAAAAATGGGGAGAAAAAATGTATTAATTTTCTGATTACGCTCTTTAACCTGAACAGTGCTGTGATATGACCCTGTTAGGATAAAACTCATAATGGTCTTTGTTCTCAAATGCACCTATTCTACAACCAGCCCAGTCCTGCTCAGATGTGTGTGTGTGTGTGTGTGTGTGTGTGTGTGTGTGTGTGTGTGTGTGTGTGTGTGTGTGTGTGTGTGTGTGTGTGTGTGTGTGTGTGTGTGTGTGTGTGTGTGTGTGTGTGTGTGTGTGTGTGTGTGTGTGTGTGTGTGTGTGTGTGTGTGTGTATGTACGTTATGTGGGGGGCTAGGGATTGTGTGTTGATTACTTCTTTCATTTGCATTGCAGCCAAACCTTAGAAGTGTGCACAGGAAGTCATTATAGCTTACATTTTGGTTGAGGACAGTGTGATCATTGATTTTTTTATTTTTTATTTTACTTTTCTCACAGACCTCAAAGGTGCACAAAGAAAGTTACTATAGCTTGTGTAAGGGCAGTTTACTGTCTAGGAGTAAAAAAGTCAGATACACTACTGTAATCATTATTTGTTTTTCACCTTCCTCACAACCACACATCAAGAATGTATACAGGTGGCTGCCTTAGGGGTGAGGAGTGAAGGGGCATGCTATGCGTATGTATGTCAGCAGTCACTTGAAATACATGACTATGACAATTTGAACCTTTGCTGTCATCCCAGTCTAACACCAGAGGGATGCATAGGCAGTGACTGTCTTTTTTGTGGGGTTTGGGAGGCAAGCAGTATTCCCAGATAGGACCTGTGTGCATCCTAACAACAGTAGGCTTATTAGTTTATTGTGAACTATAATTTTGTCAGCTTTGAACATTAAGCCTTGGGCACAACTTCTTTCTTCCTTGAAAGAAAAAAAAAAGACAGAAATTATTTTCTTACTTGTGTTTTTTGTTTAGACCACCACTGGATTAAAAGGTTGGAAAATGCTCTAAAATGCATCCTGGTGCATCTATAACTCCATGGCTGCTGGGGGCAAAGGCTTAATTGAGTTATTTCCTAAATGATTATTACTGTGCTGTCTTGGTCAGGAAATGTGTGTTGAAAGGATGCAAGAAAAACAAAAGCTGAACAGCAACACTGAATTTATTGCCTTAATCATAATTTCTATTCAAACCACTGGATGAAAAGGTTGTGTAAAAAGAAAAAAAAAACTTTAAAATGCACTTCAAAGCATATAAAAGTTATGCTTTTTGAAGAAGCTGAAGAGTAAGACAAAATGTGAGAAAGATAAGAAAAAAAGTAATGTGTATGATATGGGGAGCCCAAGTTGGGGTAAACAGAGCCGAGGACTGAAAGATATGTGTGTCTGTGTGCGGGGACTGAAACAGTATTCAGACCTGTACATAAAGTTGTTGCAATGTATCACTGCCATTAACACTAACTGTTCCTTTGTGAGATGGGCCAACACAGTGTAGTACATAGGCCTGTTGTAATGTAAGAGCATTGTAGCTACAGGTCAGTCTGTGTGCGCTACTCCTAAAAATTTGCAGCATGAGCAAAGATCTTGCTTAGGAAGAGTGGCAGTGACAGGGTGATACTTGGACTGGAAGTGGCTAGGAGCCCTCATCTTGACATTTGCTGGGGGCCCCCAAAATGCTAACAATGACCCTGAGTGACTCTATTTCATGTAAGTAGGAGTAATGGCATTCCTTGGTCATAGAGGACATTCTGAAGCTAGCTAGTTATAATATGCTATGGGGCTTTGCTGATGGTGAGCTGGAAATAAGGATGATCTAGAACATCATGCTGTCTTGGTGTGAGTCTTTTCTGGATGAAAATTGTGACAGCTCCACCTTTTCCTTTATAGTAGGTGGTCTAAATGCTTGGAACATATTAAAGCCACGCACAGCCAAAATTTTAAACACATCTTGGTTACTATGTAGATGTCTATATTCTCCAAGGGAGGGAGGCCTGCACAGAGTGGAGTTTCTTTTTTAGATTCCTAACATTGATCAGCAGCTCCTTTATATTTTCTTTAACTCATTTTGTCATGTTAGCAGATTTATCTGGTTGGCATTGCCTAAAAAGACATTTTGGGGTTGGACAGTGTTTAGCCAATATTCACAAGCTTAGAGGGGATGGATATAAACAATCCCTGGTGAAGCAGTGTGGTTTGCCAATCGTAGTCTTTGAGGCTTGCAAATATTGTACCTACATCGAATGACATCAAATGCTAAGCCAGTTTTTGCTTATATTGAGGAATCATTCTTTGGGAAGGTAGTATGCTGCTAAATGTTTGACTCATACTTGCCTGGAGAACATAGTATGTGAGCGCCATTATGTATCTCTTCATATAGTCCAAGGAGGTACACTTCAAGCTATTTACACCTACATGTGCTTTGGCAGAGTCATATGGTTACTTGTTGTTCAAGGACTTAAGTGTGTTTGTGATCTGATGAATCCTTGCACCAGATAAAGCAACTGACCATCACCCTTCCTTTGCTCATTCTGGTGAGTGGTGGATCAGTATGTTTTACAATGGAGCCACCTACAACTAGAATATTTGGTTGGGTAATACCTGTCTTAGGGGCTCAACATTCATGACATTGGGACCTCTGGCGCTATGTGAGGTGGTAAGCTTTGTAGACTTGCAGTGTTTCTGAGGGTGTTTATGGCCTTATTGCATTTCAGAGTTTTTTGGGGTTTAGGCAAGTCAAGCTTTAGACATATGACATATATTCAGCATCTGACAGATTATGTGTTTTATGTGGACTGTGGGAAGGTTTTTTTGAGGGAACTGTTAATGATTCTGGTATCAGTGTTGCTTGTGCATGAGAATTTGACCACCAGTATATGTATGTATATATATATATATATATATATATATATATATATATATATATATATATATATATATATATACACACATACAGAATTAATATGGTTACCCTTCACAATGTCAATTGCCCATAACATTGTCTCCCTGAACATCAAGATGACAACGTCAAAACTTCATGACAACGAAATCTCGGAACAGCGAATTTCACCTCAGGGAAAGCAACCAATTGGCCACCACTGCACCCCTTTGCCCTTTTTCCACTATAGTGCAATCTTGGAGTTGGAATATTTAAGTAGGGAGGGGTGTGGGGGGGTGAAGACCCCCACTTAGATGGGTTTATTGTGTTTAGGTTGCTGTTTTTGTCACTGGTGGCCATGTGGATACTTTCCCAAAGGCGAAATTCGCTGTTCTGGGATTTCACTGTTATGAAGTTTCAACGTTGTCATCTCAATGTTCAGGGAGATGACGTTATGGACAATCGACATTATAAAGGGTAACTATATATATATATATATATATATATTTATATATATATATATATATATATATATATATATATATATATATATATATATATATATCTATATACACACACACACACACACACACACACACACACACACACACACACACACACACACACACACACACACACATATATAAATATATGTGTGTGTGTGTGTGTGTGTGTGTGTGTGTGTGTGT
>NC_056745.1:450550663-450598163 GCF_019279795.1 Protopterus annectens
TTTTGGATTGTTAAAAGACAATGTGTCAGATTGGCCAGGATGGTTAGTTAAGAAAGTTTATTTATAGAGGAATGCAGTAAGTTACTTGATATGTTTTTGAGGAGGGGTTATCCTGAGGATTTCTTTAACAGAAATCTTTACTGAAGTCACAGGGAAGAGTTCATCTGGGTTTTATACCCCCTTCTTGGCAAGTCCCTAGTTCAAGTTGTTAATCCTGTTGATTCTGGTTTGCTATCTACCAACTTGTCTCATGGTAAGGCCTTGATTCTTGTCATTTAATTTACAATACAGGGAAATCAAGTGCATCATTAATACATTTTGGGAGATTTTCAGATGTGATGGGAATATTTTCAAAAAACTTGGTGAAAGACCGTAGGTGGTTTATCAAAAAGATACCTGTTTTAAAACTATGATTGAAAGAATTGTGTCCAATTCATATACAGGTAGAGTAAATAAATGTGGTCACTGTTCTCAGTGTAAATTTATTCTTGAGGGTACTGAACGTTTTGTACATGGTTATGGTAAAATTAAGCACAAGAAGAGATTTAATTGTGATAGTAAGGGCATTGTTTATGTTGCTTTGTGCCAACAGTGCACTTGTTTTTACATTGGCAAAACCATCAGACAGTTTAGGTACAGGATTTATCAGCATTATTATGACATTAGTAAAAAAATGAGCAAAATGGTGAAAGACCGTAGGTGGTTTATCAAAAAGATACCTGTTTTAAAACTATGATTGAAAGAATTGTGTCCAATTCATATACAGGTAGAGTAAATGGTAGATAGCAAACCAGAATCAACAGGATTAACAACTTGAACTAGGGACTTGCCAAGAAGGGGGTATAAAACCCAGATGAACTCTTCCCTGTGACTTCAGTAAAGATTTCTGTTAAAGAATTCATAACCCAGAGGCTCCCTTCACTCTGGAATAAAATCCCAGTCCAGGTTAGGCAGAGTCCCTCATTGACTCTCTTCAAGAGGAATCTTGATGAGTGGATGGGAGATCGTAGGTTTACCCCGGGTATCACTTCTGTGTCACTGTTAGACAGAAGCGCAGTATACTAACCTCGAAAAAGGGCATAGCAAAATTAATTTAAAATGGGTGGCAAAAGCCATACACACTCTCTCTAGGCTTATAAATGCCCTAGGGCAGATAGCCTAGTATGAACCTATGAACCTATGAACCTATGAAATGCCCTTTATAGACATATAAAGATTTCCCTTTGCATTTATTTAAATTTTCTCTTTTAGATAATGTTGATGTTGACCCTGGAGGTGGTCCCAGTGATATTTTTCTCAAATTCCTGGTGCTTAGATGGCAGCTTAGGTGTAATGCTGCACATTCTCCAGGTCTTAATGATGTCATTTCAATTGCTAGTCTTCTCAAGCTTAAATCTATGTTTGCCATTTAAAATTTTAAACATATATTTTTTTATACATTTGTATTTTATGTGTACTGCTTATGTATGTTTTTTATATGTACTTAGGAGATTCATATATTTAATTTATTATTTATATATATATATATATATATATATATATATATATATATATATATATATAGTTTTTATGGTTTACAAGAAATATTTAACATGTATAGGTCATATAGTGTGTATGTTTTCATTTTTGTATTTGTTTTATAAGCATTAGGCATTTCACTTTAATTTTGTCTTTACGCATTCAAGCATCACTTATTCAATGAATTCATTACTTGGTGCTATTGACTTTAATTGGGCGGGTATTTATATGCTTGTTCAGTGTCTGGTTTGCATTCTGAGGAAGTCCAGCCATTTGGCGGATGAAAGCGCTAAATAAACTGTATTTCCTACTGAGTTGGTGTTTTTCACAGTTGCCTTTTATATTTATGATAACATAGCAGTGTAATGACATATTTAATGTGTACTTAATTCCCTGTACATAATATGCTTCTATGTGCTGTCATTACAGTAGCAAGTGGTGTGAGTATACCGTACGGGACACCTGGATATACATAGGTAGTACCTCAATCTGTTCTTTTTGGATTTGTTTCATACATGGGTAGTATCCCAAGTTATAGGAAGTCACACTTGCATGTTACACCAGCTACAGTGCAGTGGTTGACAGAAATAGTTTAACACATTTGGTATCATTATGTTAGTACTTTTAACAGTGCTTTTCAAGTAAGAGTAGATTGCAGATTGTAGTACTGGAACCATACACCCCTGCATGCAAAGCTGAACTCTGAGTACTGAGTATCTTGTTCTACGTGTTTGAGCTGTATGTTTATATGTATCTCCTATTGGATATTGATCTGATATGTTGATATTAACTGCAGAGTACTATGTTCCTTGGACATGTCATTGTGGACTGCTGTCATGTAGTAATGGCATACCTTTCTGTTGCAGCCATGTATCTTTCAATACATTCATCCTAATGCATAACCTGTAGGCTATCTACTTTCTGTCTGTCCTCTGTACAGATGTACAGATGTTAGGTATTGCTCTGGCCATACCACTATGTAGATGCCCACATTGTATTATGCTGTGGGCCTGGACACTGCTGCTAGTTCCGACATATGGGACATTCCTTAATGTGGGCCTTGCATCATTTCCTTGCCTTAATGAGGAACATTACAGAGGTGGTGGCCTACAGATTTACATACAGTGTGTGGCAATACATCACAGGACAGGACATGTGGAGACAGCCAACCAACATGTGGGACATATCCCCAGAGTTGTGAAAAGATTCTATGTCATCAGTGCTGTCATACACATGATGGATTGATAGCTTGACAGGGTTTGTGTGGACATGCATTTAGTGTGTGACGTCACCACTCACAGTGATATGTCTCTGACTTACCTCTCCACTGGCTCTCTGTCCCCAAGACTGGCCGCATGTCTGCCTGTCATGTTTTGTGTGTTCACCAGACAGTTGGTGTCCTTGATATATCAGTTGTGGACTCTGGGTAATGCAGTCAGTAAATACTCACATCTATTGGTATTACCGATGTCATATACCTCATAAAGGATGTTACAACAAACCCAGTGACATCTGCAACTGTCTCAGTGTATGACAGCAGTATGTCCAATCTACCCCTGTGTTTGTGCCTCTGTTCCCACCTAGTGATATAGGGGTTGATGCCAAGCTTAGTGAGTGGGGAATGTTATCAAAGGCTTTGGCAAGGTCAATGTAGGCTGTAGGTGTCACCTTGTCTTCATCCACAGATCAGGTGACTGACGGCAAGAGGTCAACCAGGTCAAATGAGCAGGTATGACCTACCCTTCACAAAGGTAAACTGTGTGGGACCCTGAGTCTGCAGATTCCCATATCACTGTTTATTAGGTGCATGATGATGCATTCCATAGCTTCGCATAACAGACTTTTCAGGCACTTGGGGCGGTATTTCCTAAGGTCTGTAGTTACACCTCATTTGTGGGGAGGGGTGACTGCAGCAGTGCACAATTCAGTGGGGACAAAGCCTGAGGTGAGGCTGTGCTTTAACAGGGCACACAGGTAAAGTGCCAGGTCACTCTGTAGTTCATATAGAACACAGCCAGGGATATTCTCAGGTCCCATAGAGGCTGTATTCCTGGCCTTGGACAGTGGTGTTGTAACCTGTGCTACAGTAATACTGGGTGCCTGGTGGTGTACTGGTATTGTTATTGGTCCTTTGGGGGGTGTGAGGGGTACTGTTTGCACTCAAGATGCCAGCCAGTATATTGACATTATTTGTTGGATCAGACTGGGAGGTGCCATTGTCTAGTTGCTTAGAACAATTCTTGGTATTGCCATGGAGATTCTTTACATAACTGTATGAGGCCTTATAGTTGTCTTTACTATATGCTCCAAGTCTGTTCTCACAATTAACTTTGTAGTATTTTATGAGGGATCTCATCTATTCATTCAGGCTGATGAAGGTTTATTTCCTATCTTGGGACTTCACCTTATTCCACATCATTTCCCTCTTTTGTTGTACAGTTTCTTTATGGCAGGGGAACACCAGGGCAGCTTCCTTTTTTTGGAGGTGAGGGTCTTGGTTATATTGGGTAAGGCGGTATCCATGCATTTGCCTACGTGTTTATAGTGCATTGTTGTTTGATTCAGCTGTCATGCAGCTAGTCTCCATTTGCATGTTTTTATGTGGCCATAGTTAGCTTTGGAAAGGGTTTTCATGGTGGTTACCTGTGCAGTGGGAGTAGGATGGCTGTGGATTTCCAAAGGTGATTACATTGTGTTTAGATCTAACAAGTGAGCTGGCGACTATTGGTGTAGAGCAACAGTCACCCATGTTAGGAAGGACCAGGTCGATGTGATGGGCATGCACATCAGTACATGAGTAGCTTTCCCACTTAATGGTGAGTTAGTTGAAGTCAACCAGTATGAGAGTGTTAGGTTGGACACTAAATTATCTAGGGTGTTTATGGACATGGAGTGTAAGTCTTGGGAAATGTATGGGGACCTATCACAGGCTACAACCTGAACTACTGTCTCACCCAATATCAGGATTTGTAACATATATATGTTTATATATATATATATATATATATATATATATATATATATATATATATATATATATAGATAGATATATAGGTTCATAGGTTGGTACTAGGCTATTGGCCCTAGGACCTATAAAAGCCTAGCCATAACAATTCCCTGGCTATTTCTTCCCACAATATTTACTTCCCTGGACCCCTGTCTAGCAGGGCAACTGACATGATCCCCAGAATGAATTTCCTATCTCCCATCCAAACATCAAGGTTCCTTTTGAAGAGGGCAAAAGAGGTGCTCTGCTTGACATGTATGGGCAGTCTATTCCAGAGTCTGGGGAGTCTCTGGATCAGGAACCTATCCCTCCAACATGTTTTGCTCATTATGATGACAAGATTTAGATCCTTGGAGCATATGGCTCTGAGGGATTGGGATTTCTTTAAGTGTACCATGTCCAACAGCTCTGGGTTTGTCATGGCCTTCTATGTTAAGCAGAGGTCGCCTCTGAGTAGACAATATGTGACAGAGTATATCTGGTGTTTTTTTAGATGGTCAGCATAGGGCATCTGCTTTAGGCCTGTGATTCTTTTAGTGAGGTATTTCTGCAGCCTTTCCAGTTGCTGCAGATGTCTTGAGAGGTACATACCAAATGAGACGTATTCTATAATGGGTCTAATGAGGGATGAGTACAGTGGGACAATGACCTCCTTTTTTCTGGGTGAAAAGCCCTTAGTGATGATGTGTGCCACATAGAAGGATTTCCTGACTGTTGTGGCGATGTGGTTATCAAAGGTGAGACCACTGTCTACCTGTGTCCCTAAGTCTCTTATCACATGTATGTATATATATATATATATATATATATATATATATATATATATATATACACATTTTCCCTACTATTGAATGATTGTGCTGCGTGATATGTTTGAAAAAACATCAAACATATACACAGCTCAGGTGGCTTAGTGATAAATTGCTGTGAGTATGGTGTGCAGGGTCCTGGGTTCAAAACTTGCAAGGGCAGATTATTTTGCTGCTGGGCAGAACAAGGGCTGTTGGACACAGAGTGATTAAGACACTTTTAAGCAGTTGTAAGCAGGTTTGTGTGGGTTTGCACAGTGGTAAGCAATGCTAACTTCTGGTTAAATATGCTTACAGACAGTTAGCCTTAAAAGTGCTTAATCTGTGTAGGCATTGCTTTCCGCCACACAAACAGGCTTAATCCCTCTTACTACTGCTTAAAAGTGCTTACTCCCGCTTACCCCCGTGCTAATTTCTTTAAAAGAAAAGAAAAAAGGGGTGATAGGAAAGTGGTGAAAAGGGGGGCATGCAGAGGTAAAAAAAATAGGGAAAGTAGCTAGGAATGTGCAGGACTGGTGTAGGGAAGGTCCATAGCTTTCCATTTCTTCTACAGCAACAGCTGTACATATATACTGAATTTGGAGGTATATATGGACACTCAAACCCCTGAGAAAAGGGTGAGGACAATAATGTGTTGTGAAGCCAATTAGACCAGATTACATGTGCCAGTGGACATGTGTGTGAAATGGACAGCTATGTATGGGGTGAAATTTTTTGGGAGGAACAGATTGTCCTTTTTGTTTAAGGTGAGAGTGGGATGTTAGGGAAGGATAATCCATATATTTGGGGAGGTAGGTTGTGTAGGAAGACAGACAAGACAGACAAGACAGCATACAGGGGCAGTATATGACACATGTGGAAGGTAAATACCTTGGACGGGGAGGGATGTGGAAATCGGAAGCCCATGAGCCCCCAAATGGAAACAGTGGGACTGAGGTCCCCACCCATGGGCAGTCACCACTGCACTTTCATGGCCCCGAAGATGGCTGTGCTGGGGACTGAACAGGAGGGGTAGGCTGACCCTCTAATTGTGTGAAGCAGCCCTCAAACTGGTGTAGCAGAATTCCAAACTCCTTTTGGAGCTCGCTACGCACCAAAACCTGGACCTGGCTTCGGTGACAGGATCCTGTCCATGCCCACTCCCGGGGTGGGACTAGCCCCATCCCCTGAGGCTGTTCCACCTGAAGGTGGTGCAGGACCAGCAGACGTATGACCCAGATGTCCCGGGCTGGGTCCCAAATGTGCTGGGGCCCAGTGCCACACCCAGATGAGGTGGGAGAGTGTCATATTGTCTGGTTTATTCAGTAGAAACCATACACATTTTTTATACTGCCAGGTGACATTTTACTCCTTTATATTTATTTGGTATGACAACTACAAGCAGGATTGTTACTCACCAGCCTCGCGACACAGCCTTTGCAACCTGCTGGCATGGGTTTCCTGGTTCACAGCCCACTCAGCTGCAGCTGTAATGAAACTAGAGAAACATTTATGCATACCTATCCATCACATACACAGGCTGGACTTTGGTAAACAGTTATTGATATGAATACTTACACACTGCTGGGACATCTCCCCTCTGTCTAGCTTCTTGGATCCACTGTTCCAAGAGCTCCCTCTTCCTCTGTTTCAAGTCAACATAGTGGTGCCGGACCTGCTCACCAGTCCGAGGGATACCAGTGGCACTGGTGAGATCACGGGTTAGACTTTCCCAGACTTCTGCTTTATATTGGGAGCCCTGGTACTGGTCCTGCAGCAGTCTCATTTCATGTTTTTTTACCAGGAGTCCTACCATGACCCGAAAGTGCATGCTCTCTCCAACACCTGCCATACTGCCTACAGTGGAGAGCTACAATCAGTTATGAGCTGTATTTACGCCTGCGTGGTTTAAATACAGCCAATTTCCCACCCTTTGCCATGATTGGTTGGTTTTGAAAATGCTGAGCTAAGCTAAGTTATTGGCATACCTGCTTAGGTAAGGTTGGCAGTGCTTAAAGAGGCAGGTTCAGCATTGCTTACCAATGGGCAAATCCACTTAGCTGGAATATGCATTGCTTAGTATTCATATGTACACAGTGCTTACACCTGGTCAGCATAGCTGTGCAATGCTTAGCATTGCTTATATTTTATTATATTGGTCTACCACCTGTATGGGATTGATTCATCATTCACTACATAATATAGATTTATTTACCTTCCCCGACATCCCCCAATGTGTTGTAATTCATTTATTCTTGTGTGACTATACTGCATGGGGCACTTGTGTTTATATGGGGGTTTCACTACTTTATTACACTGACACCTCACATCTGGGCCTAATACAATACTCTGGTTGAGAAAAATAAGTTACTTCCTACATAAATATACAAATAAATTAAAATTATAATGTTTACACATACAAAATGGAAATGGCTTTGGTGAGGCTTGAACCATGAATGACCACATGCAAGGCATATGGTCTAGTCACTACACTATTGCACTTATGTTCATGCTGGATGTCTATTGCTTTTTAACTTATCCTGCTGTTTCAGCTGGGCTAAGCGTAGCTAAGCATCGGGCACACCCGCACAGCTATGCTTAAACTTTATTGCATATGTCAAAAAAAAGATTTATTTGTTGTATTTTTTAATTTGTACCCTTCAGAATATCCATGCTAATGCTAAACCTGTTATTCTGTCAACTTTCTGGCTTTGTAGGGAAGATTGTCCCTTAAGGTTTGTCCAGATTCCTTACTCTGATGGGTTGGGAGCTGTGAGCTATGTGCTTATGCTAAACCTGTTATTCTATCAACTTTATGGTTTGGTAGAGATGATTGTCCCTTATGGCTTTGTCCAGATTTCTTACCCTGATGGGCTGGGGTTGTTATGAGTGTTCTCGCTCATTTTAAATTGCCGAATGGCAATTCCGGAGTGTAGGGGGCATGTGTATTGTGACAGCTCTGCTCTCAGACACCCCCCCCGTGCTCGTACACAGAACCGTGTCCGTTTTACAGCAAGGCAGCACGCCTTCATACATATGCATGGCACGCTGCCGTGCTGCACAGGAACGGTTCCTGCTATGCAGGAATAAGTTATTTCTGCATGGCTGCTTGCTGAATCTAGGGGTGCATGTAATCCTGAATGATTTACCTGCAAATCAAGCTTTTTATAAATGACAGAGCAAATTTATGAGCAAAATCATGGAAGGCCTGTGAAATCAGGGGTAAATAAAAGTGACTTACCCCTGCTGCTGTTCGATGACTGCTAAACAGCAGTCATTTATTTAAGTACCAGTGTTGCACAATGTATTATTCTATGCTGAAATAAATACAAAACCACTATTGCTATGGCTTATGTTTTTTGTTTGTGTGTGTGTGTGTGTGTGTGTGTGTGTGTGTGTGTGTGTGTGTGTGTGTGTGTGTGTGTGTGCGTGTGTGTGTATGTGTGTAAATATTGCTGATTTTTATTTTTATATGTGCACTCATCCAATAATGTCAGGACACATACATTATTCTTCTGGGTATCAGTAAAATGCAGCTAACAAGTAATTATATTTCAAAAGTAGGGCATATAATATATCACAGAACATTCAGGCACGTAGATCTTTTAGAATTGTGGTGGTCCCCACTCCCCAAACTGTATAAATGGTTAGAAGGGGCTCCCTTATTCATACTTAACTGTATGGGGGCCCACAAAAGCTGTTGCTGGATGGGGAAAAATGGGGAGAAAAAATGTATTAATCTTCTGATTACGCTCTTTAACCTGAACAGTGCTGTGATATGACCCTGTTAGGATAAAACTCATAATGGTCTTTGTTCTCAAATGCACCTATTCTACAACCAGCCCAGTCCTGCTCAGATGTGTGTGTGTGTGTGTGTGTGTGTGTGTGTGTGTGTGTGTGTGTGTGTGTGTGTGTGTGTGTGTGTGTGTGTGTGTGTGTGTGTGTGTGTGTGTGTGTGTGTGTGTGTGTGTGTGTGTGTGTGTGTGTGTGTGTGTGTGTGTGTGTGTGTGTATGTACGTTATGTGGGGGGCTAGGGATTGTGTGTTGATTACTTCTTTCATTTGCATTGCAGCCAAACCTTAGAAGTGTGCACAGGAAGTCATTATAGCTTACATTTTGGTTGAGGACAGTGTGATCATTGATTTTTTTATTTTTTATTTTACTTTTCTCACAGACCTCAAAGGTGTACAAAGAAAGTTACTATAGCTTGTGTAAGGGCAGTTTACTGTCTAGGAGTAAAAAAGTCAGATACACTACTGTAATCATTATTTGTTTTTCACCTTCCTCACAACCACACATCAAGAATGTATACAGGTGGCTGCCTTAGGGGTGAGGAGGGAAGGGGCATGCTATGCGTATGTATGTCAGCAGTCACTTGAAATACATGACTATGACAATTTGAACCTTTGCTGTCATCCCAGTCTAACACCAGAGGGATGCATAGGCAGTGACTGTCTTTTTTGTGGGGTTTGGGAGGCAAGCAGTATTCCCAGATAGGACCTGTGTGCATCCTAACAACAGTAGGCTTATTAGTTTATTGTGAACTATAATTTTGTCAGCTTTGAACATTAAGCCTTGGGCACAACTTCTTTCTTCCTTGAAAGAAAAAAAAAAGACAGAAATTATTTTCTTACTTGTGTTTTTTGTTTAGGCCACCACTGGATTAAAAGGTTGGAAAATGCTCTAAAATGCATCCTGGTGCATCTATAACTCCATGGCTGCTGGGGGCAAAGGCTTAATTGAGTTATTTCCTAAATGATTATTACTGTGCTGTCTTGGTCAGGAAATGTGTGTTGAAAGGATGCAAGAAAAACAAAAGCTGAACAGCAACACTGAATTTATTGCCTTAATCATAATTTCTATTCAAACCACTGGATGAAAAGGTTGTGTAAAAAGAAAAAAAAAACTTTAAAATGCACTTCAAAGCATATAAAAAGTTATGCTTTTTGAAGAAGCTGAAGAGTAAGACAAAATGTGAGAAAGATAAGAAAAAAAGTAATGTGTATGATATGGGGAGCCCAAGTTGGGGTAAACAGAGGGGAGGACTGAAAGATATGTGTGTCTGTGTGCGGGGACTGAAACAGTATTCAGACCTGTACATAAAGTTGTTGCAATGTATCACTGCCATTAACACTAACTGTTCCTTTGTGAGATGGGCCAACACAGTGTAGTACATAGGCCTGTTGTAATGTAAGAGCATTGTAGCTACAGGTCAGTCTGTGTGCGCTACTCCTAAAAATTTGCAGCATGAACAAAGATCTTGCTTAGGAAGAGTGGCAGTGACAGGGTGATACTTGGACTGGAAGTGGCTAGGAGCCCTCATCTTGACATTTGCTGGGGGCCCCCAAAATGCTAACAATGACCCTGAGTGACTCTAGTTCATGTAAGTAGGAGTAATGGCATTCCTTGGTCATAGAGGACATTCTGAAGCTAGCTAGTTATAATATGCTATGGGGCTTTGCTGATGGTGAGCTGGAAATAAGGATGATCTAGAACATCATGCTGTCTTGGTGTGAGTCTTTTCTGGATGAAAATTGTGACAGCTCCACCTTTTCCTTTATAGTAGGTGGTCTAAATGCTTGGAAGATATTAAAGCCATGCACAGCCAAAATTTTAAACACATCTTGGTTACTATGTAGATGTCTATATTCTCCAAGGGAGGGAGGCCTGCACAGAGTGGAGTTTCTTTTTTAGATTCCTAACATTGATCAGCAGCTCCTTTATATTTTCTTTAACTCATTTTGTCATGTTAGCAGATTTATCTGGTTGGCATTGCCTAAAAAGACATTTTGGGGTTGGACAGTGTTTAGCCAATATTCACAAGCTTAGAGGGGATGGATATAAACAATCCCTGGTGAAGCAGTGTGGTTTGAGAATCGTAGTCTTTGAGGCTTGCAAATATTGTACCTACATCGAATGACATCAAATGCCAAGCCAGTTTTTGCTTATATTGAGGAATCATTCTTTGGGAAGGTAGTATGCTGCTAAATGTTTGACCCATACTTGCCTGGAGAACATAGTATGTGAGCGCCATTATGTATCTCTTCATATAGTCCAAGGAGGTACACTTCAAGCTATTTACACCTACATGTGCTTTGGCAGAGTCATATGGTTACTTGTTGTTCAAGGACTTAAGTGTGTTTGTGATCTGATGAATCCTTGCACCAGATAAAGCAACTGACCATCACCCTTCCTTTGCTCATTCTGGTGAGTGGTGGATCAGTATGTTTTACAATGGAGCCACCTACAACTAGAATATTTGGTTGGGTAATACCTGTCTTAGGGGCTCAACATTCATGACATTGGGACCTCTGGCGCTATGTGAGGTGGTAAGCTTTGTAGACTTGCAGTGTTTCTGAGGGTGTTTATGGCCTTATTGCATTTCAGAGTTTTTTTGGGTTTAGGCAAGTCAAGCTTTAGACATATGACATATATTCAACATGTGACAGATTATGTGTTTTATGTGGACTGTGGGAAGGTTTTTTTGAGGGAACTGTTAATGATTCTGGTATCAGTGTTGCTTGTGCATGAGAATTTGACCACCAGTATATGTATGTATATATATATATATATATATATATATATATATATATATATATATACACAGATACAGAATTAATATGGTTACCCTTCACAATGTCAATTGCCCATAACATTGTCTCCCTGAACATCAAGATGACAACGTCAAAACTTCATGACAACGAAATCTCGGAACAGCGAATTTCACCTCAGGGAAAGCAACCAATTGGCCACCACTGCACCCCTTTGCCCTTTTTCCACTATAGTGCAATCTTGGAGTTGGAATATTTAAGTAGGGAGGGGTGTGGGGGGGTGAAGACCCCCACTTAGATGGGTTTATTGTGTTTAGGTTGCTGTTTTTGTCACTGGTGGCCATGTGGATACTTTCCCAAAGGCGAAATTCGCTGTTCTGGGATTTCACTGTTATGAAGTTTCAACGTTGTCATCTCAATGTTCAGGGAGATGACGTTATGGACAATCGACGTTATAAAGGGTAACTATATATATATATATATATATATATATATATATATATATATATATATATATATATATATATATATATATATATATATATATATATATATATATATATATATATATATATATATATATATACACACACACACACACACACACACACACACACACACACACACACACACACACACACACACATATATATAAATATATGTGTGTGTGTGTGTGTATGTGTGTGTGTGTGTGTGTGTGTGTGTGTGTGTGTGTGTGTGTGTGTGTGTGTGTGTGTGTGTGTGTGTGTGTGTGTGTGTGTGTGTACATTTTATACACATTACATTATGCTGTTTGAGTAATAGGTGGTTGTCAGACAGCATAAGACAGTTCCTTTATTGTTTCAAGATGCCCATCTCAGTCAGGCTGGCTACAGACATTGTGGGAAAGTAGTGGTCCATGATTTTGAAAGGTCTGACTTTGGGGGCATTTAGGTCAATACCTGCTGGGCTAGGTAGTTGGGTTTAATTCTGGGATACAGGGGCAAGGGCACCTGATGGGGTAGGTAGTTTTGGAGTGACTATTTACTTGGTGGGAGGTACCTTAGTTATCTTGAACTCAGAGGGACTAGTATACTTGGCACTCCTTAGTAGAACGTATACCATCTTATTTATGGTTAGAGCTGTACACAGTGGCCTCAGATTTAAAGTACTAAAGTCAATTTGGCCAGGAAGGCTTCTTAGGAAAACAAGCTTTTGTGCACACTATCCACTGTTGAGTGAGTCTTAGGGCAGTGTTGCAGTGGACACTGCACAGCACAGGTTATAGGAGATAAGCTAATTCAGTAAACAATCAAAAAAGGCAAAAACTTGAGTCAGTTGAGCTCAGGGACATACAGTGGATATACAAAGTGTACACACCCCTGTTAAAATGCCAGGTTTTTGTGATATAAAAAAATTAGACCACAATAAATCATTTCAAAACATTTCCCACCTTTAATGTGACCTATAACAAACAAATCTGTTAGGGGAAAAATATAAAAAATAAAAAACGTACAATATGCTGGTTGCATAACCCTTAAACTAATACTTTGTTGTGTTTGCACACCCTTAAACTAATACTTTGTTGAAGCACCTTTTGATTTAATTACAGCATTCAGTCTTCTTGGGTACACACCTGCCTTAAAATAAAGAGACTCTGATTAACCCCAAATGAAGTTCAGCTGTCCTAGTAGGATTTTCCTGACATTTACTCAGTTGCCTGCTACAGCAAATGCCATGGTTCACAGAGAGATTTCAAAGCATCAGAGGGACCTCATTATTGAAAGGTATCAGTCAGGGGAAGGGTACAAAAACATTTCCACAGCATTGGATATACTATGGAACAGAGTGAAGACAGTCATCAAAAAGTGGAGAAAATAAGGGACAACAGTGATGTTGCAAAGAACTGGGCGTCCCTCCAAAATTGATGAAAAGACATGTCAAAAACTGGTCAGGGAGGCTGCCAAAAGACCTACAGCAACACTGAAGGAGCTGCAGGAATTTCTGGCAAATACTGGTTGTGTACTACATGTGACAACAATCTCCCGTATTCTCCATATGTCTTGACTATGAGGTAGGGTTGCAAGATGGAAGTCTTTTCTTACACAGAAAAACATCCAGACCTGGCTAAAATTTGCAAAACAATACATCAAGTATCCCAAAAGCATTTGGCAAAATGTGTTGTGGTCTGATAAGAACAAGGTTGAACTTTTTGGCCACAATTCCAAAAGGTATGTTTGGTGCAAAAACAACACTTCGGATCACCAAAAGAACACCATCCCCATGGTGAAGCATGGTTGTTGCAGTATCATGCTTTGGGGTTGCTTTTCTTCAGCTGGAACTGCAGCTTTAGTCAAGGTGGAGGGAATTATGAATCGTTCCAAATACCAGTCACTTTTGGCCCAAAACCTTCAGGCGTCTGCTAGAAAGCTGAAGATGAAGATAAATTTCACCTTTCAACACAACAATGACCCCAAGCGTACATCCAAATAAAAAAAAGAATGGCTTTACCAGAAGAAAATTAAAGTTTTGGAATGGCCCAGCCAGAGCCCAGACCTAAATCCAATAGAAAATATGTGGGGTGACCTGAAGAGGGCTGTTATCAAGAGATGCCCTCACAATCTGACAGATTTGGAGCGATTTTGCAAGGAAGAGTGAGCAAATATTTCCAAGTCAAGATGTGCCATGCTGATAGACTCCTACCCAAGAAGACTGAATGCTGTAATTAAATCAAAAGGTGCTTCAACAAAGTATTAGTTTAAGGGTGTGCACAAGCAACAAAGTATTAGTTTAAGGGTGTACACACTTATGCACCCAGTGTATTGTACATTTTTTATTTTTTATATTTTTCCCCTAACAGATTTGTTTGCTTTTCAATTGAATTGTACAGGTTATAGGTCACATTAAAGGTGGGGAATGTTTTGAATTATTTATTGTGGTCTCATTTTTTTATATCACACAAACCTGGTATTTTGACAGGGGTGTGTACCCTTTTTATATCCACTGTAGATCCTGCAGAAAATCACAATACTCTCAATATTGTGAATCTAAACAACAAGTCTATGTTACCAGACTAGGCTAGAATTTAAGCAACTGTAATTTTTAGGAGAAAAACATGGAACAAAGGCAGACAAAGCAGAAACAAAAAGCTATCAAAATAAAGTCCACTGTAAGTGCAGCTTAAATATGTAATAGTTTAAAAGTTGTAATCCTTCACAAAAATTAAATAGTGACTAGCAAAAGAACTATTTACATTAAAATTATATTGGCATCCCTTTAAAACAGACTTCCCTTGTCAAAGTATAAACTTTTATGCCTTCACACAGGTTATCTCAACTCCAACCCATCTAAATAAACTCTCAAACTCACACTCAATTATTGACTGGATAGTAGTATCTCATCCTAATAAATATTATAAACCTGAATCACTATCTGACTCCCTTAGCAACCATGCACCTGTCCGAGTACTTAGATACATCTCCCACACTACTAGTGCTCACAGATATAAAACTTTCCGTAAACTGACCAACTTCAGCCAAGAATACTTAAGTAGCCTCCTATCCTTCGTTAACTGGTGTTCACTCTTTTCACTGCCTCTTAATGATGCTGACCTACACTTCAAGTTCAGCTTTCTTAAATATTCTCAACACTCTCACCCCTCTTTGAACAGCAAGAGTTAAATCTCAAATCTCCTCTTGGCTTACCAACACCAGTCATTCAGCTCTATCCATGTCAGAGATCTAGTGTGGAAAAAATGGGCTAAATCAAAATCTCCTTCAGACTTACAAAAGTATAAAGAACTTAGAAACAAAACTAAAAAGATGATAGAATCTGATAAAAGAAACTACTCACAATCAACCTCTAATCGCAATAATAACCCCAAGGACTTCTGGAAGCCAATTAACCACATGCTACATCTAGGTAACCCACCATCTCCCAACCCTGATCCTAACGTGTCTCCCACAGAAATAGCCACCCAGTTCAATTACTTTTCCATCAATACTATCAGTAAAGTACTGCCTTCTAGCTCCAGATCTCTTCCTAATTCCACCCTTGCTTCTGTTTAAAAACACCACAATCCCCAAAAAAACACTTTTTTGCTTTGACCTGTATCAACTGCTTATATCAAAAAACTTCTTCAGAACCTAAAGCCATGCTCTCCTTCTGCTGACAACTTGCCACCATACTTCCTAAAAATAGCCACCTGTTCCATTGCATACCCCATATCTATTCTTATAAATCACTCACTGTCTGACTCTACTGTTCCATCCATCTGGAAAAAATTCTATACTATCCCTATTCATAAAGGAGGAAAATCTTACAGAAATTTCAAATTATATGCCTATAGCTATTCTCTCTCCACTCTCAAAAATCATGGAAAAATGCATCCATGCACAATTACTACACCACTTATTACTAGAAAACCTTTTAACACTCACTCAGCATGGTTTTCGATTGAACCATAGTACTTCCACCACTCTCATTGCTTTTACCAATTCAGTTGTGCAATCCAGAGACAATAACAAACTAGACTCTTGCCTATTCCTGGACTTATCCAAGGCATTCGATACTGTCTCATCCTTTGCTCATTTCGAAACTAACAGAACTTAATCTGTTCCCATACACTATCTCTTGGTTCAGCAGCTACCTGTCCAATAGGCAACAATCTGTTAGATGGCTTTCTACACTGTCCCCACCTCTGCTAATCACCGCAGGTGTGCCCCAAGGCTCCATCTCAGGAGCTCTTCTAATCAATATCTTTACTAACAATCTTTATAAATCCTGCCCTAACTCAACTCTCATCCAATATGTGGATGATTCTACAGTGATCACCTCCTCTGATTATTTCTCTGACCTGCTTTCCAAAACCCAGCAAACTTTCACAAATATTGAGACCTGACTAACCAATAACCAGCTAATACTCAATGCTAAGAAAACTAAACTACTCCTATGTATGCCTAAATCACTCTCTCATAACACCTCAGCCTTCACTATAACCTCATTAGACAACATCACCATCAATGCTGAATCCCATACCAAACTACTAGGGGTCATAACTGATGATAAACTAAAGTTCAACCTTCATATAAATTACTGTATCAAAAATACTAACCAAAAGATTGGCTTACTATACCATAACAAAAGATATCTCACACCAGAGGCAAGACAGTTACTCTGTCTTGCTTATGTCCTACCCTGTCTCTTCTATAGCTCCCAAATCCTCACTAACCTACAGGCAACACTACTGAATAAGATGGAAAATACATATCACAAAATAGCTACATTCGCTGCTAACACTCAGCCTAAATCCCATCACTGCCTGGCTTTGAAAACACTGAACTGGCTTGAGTTCCCCAGTCAATTTATTTTCTATCAACTTAATATTATCCACTCCATCCTCTACAAACCCTTCTTCTGCCCTAACATTTCCAACATCTTAAATTGCTACATCCCAACCAGAAAACTTAGACGCACCAGCCAAAATCTCGTTGTCATTTACCAACCTAAAAAAATCAATTGGTGAAACCCTCTACAACTATCATTCCTCTATCCGCTGGAATAAGCTACCTTTAACAATCAGATCTATCACACAGCCCTACCCATTTAAAATTGCCCTAAAAGTCCACTTTACTATTACCTGGGCGTGCTCCTGTACACTTGATTTTGACTACTACTAATCTCCTGTCTTATTTATAAATTTTAAAAAAATCTGTAATTTTCCCTCTTTTACCCATAGCCATGCCATTTTTTTCTCTTGACACTTAACCTTTTTCTGTCACCTGCTCTATCAACTTCCCCTCTGCTTCTGATTACTGATGTACATGCTGTTGCCTGTAAGAACTAAGATTTGATATACAGTACTTTCTAAACTCTTATCTTAAACTCTGAGTTAATTGTCATTACTTCCCCTCTAAATGGGAATTCCTTATGTATTGGAGATATATGAATGACTTTAACATTTTGTTTTATTGCCTTTTTTGTAAATAACACCTTTTAAACTCTCATGCTACAAGTGGGAATCCAAGCATTATAATACATGTTTATATTACCTCATGTACACTGTACTGTTTGTAAACATTTTTATGGTGCATGTAATACTTTGGGGAGTTTTTCTCCAAGGGCATCTGCTGAAAAAGGGCACACTATCAGTCAAACATTCCCGGTCAACAAATGTCAGATAAACAAATAAATAAAAACCTTACAAAATGCTACAACATATATAGTTATCACACATAAACTGAAAAAAAAAAAAAACAGAGACTCATGGTACACGGGGTTGTGTATGATGCAGATTTTATTCCATGCTCAGGGATTGTAAGACTGTCACCCTTTGTCGTCTGCAGCTGTTTCAGAATAAGCAATGATTTCATTATAGAAAAAGGGGAAGCCACTTTTAGTAGAGTTCATAAATACTACTTGCAGAGAGATTTTTGACATATAGTTATACAATGTTGTCACTAATGCTAGAGATGTCATTTTCTTGTTCAAGGTTGCCATAGATAAATTTTCACTTCTACAATCTGAATTCTTCAGCTCTAGGAGAAAACTAATAATTTTGTTTGTGTGCGAAATGACCTAGTTAAGCAGGTGAGCAGAGCAGGATCCAACACTAGGCAACCAAGGCAGTCACCTAGGGCCCACTGGCTGAGAGGGGGGCCCCTGCTGGCTGGGAGCGGGTCCACTGGCCTGGGGATTAATTTCTTTAATTAAAAAAAAAAAAAAAATGGAATTCTTCTTTTAGAACACTGTTTGCATCCGGTCACACACACCTGTTGTGTCAGGGAGGCATGTTTATGTCTTTGTCTTCTGAGACTGTGCAACCTGATGTTTACGTTTTCTACTTCCACATGCATGGAATTTGAATACAAGAAGATGCTTGGACTGCAGACCATAAATAGATGGACAAGGAAGAGGTGTGTGTGTGTGTGTGTGTGTGTGTGTGTGTGTGTGTGTGTGTGTGTGTGTGTGTGCGCGATATACAGAATTTGAATACAAGAAGATGTTTGGACCACGAACAGATAAGTAAGAGGTAGGGAGGGGTAGGGGTCTGTGTGTGTGTGTGTGTGTGTGTGTGTGTGTGTGTGTGTGTGTGTGTGTGTGTGTGTGTGTGATATACAGAATTTGAATACAAGAAGATGTTTGGACCACTAACAGATAAGTAAGAGGTAGGGAGGGGTAAGGGTGTGTGTGTGTGTGTGTGTGTGTGTGTGTGTGTGTGTGTGTGTGTGTGTGTGTGTGTGTGTGTGTGTGTGTGTGTGAAATTACCTATTTCATACCTCTCAACTGCCCAGATTTTCACAGAATGTCCAAATTTTTGCTTCTTATTTTTCGTCTGTTCCTCATAAAATGCATGGTTTTCTGGCAAATTACCAAGGATTGAAGTCACTAAATAATGATATACATTTGAGTTTCAGACTTCACATCCTACAGAAAATACATGCT
The DNA here is from genome assembly GCF_019279795.1 of Protopterus annectens. Classification (NCBI taxonomy): domain Eukaryota; kingdom Metazoa; phylum Chordata; order Ceratodontiformes; family Protopteridae; genus Protopterus; species Protopterus annectens. The sequence continues at coordinate 450,569,950 of NC_056745.1, forward strand.
AAAACAAAACATGTTATTCTATCTACTTTGTAAGTTTATAAGAACAATATTTAAAATGTGTCCCTATTTTTGGGCCTTTGTCCCCCCATTATATTTGACTTTGTCCAGATTTCTTGCAGTAAGAGGTTGAGAGGTATGCCATAGTTAGGGATAGCAGGTGGTTAGTAACTTGTTCAGGTTCAAACCCTGTACCTTAATTACAGGAAAAAGGATTTTTCAAGGAACTTGGAGCTTCAAGGGAAGAGAAATTTACTGCTGCTCATGCTAAGTCTGTTTACAATGTGCAGCTGTTTTGTTTAGCAAATGGTATCAGTACTGTGCTACAGAATTGAAAGTTCTTATTAGTAGCACAACAGGTAGTATACTATATTGCAGAAAGTTATGGATTCTACTCCCACAGCATGTAGATGGATTGTTAATAGTGTGTTGTGTTTTAAGGGGGGGGGGGTGCTTCAGTCCTGAATATGTCCTCCTTTGGATGAGACGCCTAGTAAGTATGAACCTGGTATCAGTTTGTCATCCATTCCCTGTTGCAATATCTTACTACCTTTTTTAAAGTAACATAGGCAATTAATTCTTCAGGGGCAGCAGACATTGAATTTGTAGATGAAATGCTGAAATGTAAATTTGTTTGCAAGTAGCAACCTCTTCATTAGTTTTAAGATCGCTTTAATGTGGAATTATTTAGATGACTTTTTCTTCTGCAGAAATTGTGCATATTGACTGATATTGTTGGACTGTAAAGACAAAAGTTTGAGTGGCCTTTTATGGTCAGAATGTTTTGAAATGGATAGTTTTGTCATTATTGGGTCATATATTTTGTCTGATTGTTTACTGGAAAAATGTTGACAAACTACAATTTTAAAACACATTCTAACAAGTGGTGCTGCATTATAAAAGGAATATAATTTAATACAATCAGGAAGGTAAAAAAAAAAAAAAAAAAAGAAAAGAAAAAAAAACACATGTATGCATGGCTCTAAAATGTGTGCAAAGAGTCTGTGGTATGAAAACAGCTTGAAAAGTCAACTTAATCCACTAGTGGCCAGATGAAGTTTCTTTGAATGTGGGTTTCAATGCTGTTTGAAAGAATGCACATTTCAAGGGCAGAAGAGTTTACTGTTCATGCTGTTTTCATTGTGAGACTGTATTGTTTATTTACCAAATGCCTATTACTGTTTGCGCTACAAAATTTGAAATAAAAGTTTAAAATTAAGTCCAAATGTCTGCAATCATTGTAGAAGTAAAGAAGAAAATAGTGTGTACTCTGACAGGTCTGAACAGTGTTTATGGTAACTGGGGAGAAACAGCCACGTAATGAGACACTGGAATGGCTGTGGCGGGGCTGCTCTGGGGGCTCTGATCCATTACCCTGCCTAGGGCCCTATTTGTTCATGATCCAGCTCTGGGTGGGAGTTATCTTGTATGGGGGGCTGCTTACAAACAAAAACTAATTTTTTATATATTTTTTTCCTTTCTTATTATTGACATCTGATAGTTGATGGTTAGGTGCCAGCAACTTAGAAATCAACAGTGTAGTAGGTGATCATAGTAATGTGTTCCATTCATAAGTATAAGCACACTTGCAGTGCAGCAGGTGATCATAGTCATGTGCTCCTTTCACAAGTATAAGCACACTGAGATCATAGGCACGTGTTCTTTTCACAAGTATAAGCACACTGTGATCATAGGCATGTGTTCTTTTCACACGCATAAGCACACTGTGATCATAGGCATGTGTTCCTTTCACATGTGTCAGCATAGTGCAGTGTAGTAGATGATCTTAGGCATCTGTTCTTTTCACAAGTATGAGCACACATGCAGTGTAGTAGGTGATCATAGACGTGTTATTTTCACAAGTATGAGCACACTGTGATCATAGGCATGTGTTCTTTTCACAAGTATAAGCACATTGCACACATTACTCTACACTCTTAATTGGAATATTTACTTACCTGTTACAACCCCCAACATTTTATATGGAGACTGGCACAATGTAGAAACTCATACCCATTCCAAAATATAAAGATAGTTTTTAACTGCTCATATGCTTTTATCTGCTGACTGTCCAGCACCTGTGCCATTGACTAGAGCTTAGTCTCTGGCAATCTACACAGTCCCTCTGAACTAGCTGTCTTACCAGAATATTATTTTTGGGTTATGGTGTTTTACCTTGGTCAGTGGATATGGTGGTTTCCTCCTTAGTATGTTTTTTTTTTATGTTTTTAAAAATTAAACTTCAGGTGAAAAATGTGGTAAAACCTTAAGTAATCTCAAAAAACAGGGCTTAAAAAGGTGAGTTTTGGTTATCCAATGACACAGGAGACAAGGCTTTAATTTCAGAGATCAGATTATATAACATAACTAACAATGACTATTTCCTCAGCATATGAGTTTACCACTCAGCAGACCACCAAGATGGGCAATTGTGCCATTTTTTTGAGGTCTTATGTTTGCCAGAAGGCATATTTGTCCAATATTTCTCATTTTTATATAACTCATTAATTTTCAACTTTATAATGTTTGTGTCTTCATTTGCTCGCATAGATATCTTAAACAAATTAATGGAGTATGTCTCTTATCTCTGAGACTAGTTTCATAAACCTGTGTACAATGACTAGTGATAAGCTTCATACTTCCAGGAATAACTATCACACAAAGTTTTTCAGGACAGCTGTGATGCAGGCCACAGCAATACAGAGGCAAGCCACATGGAACATCCTTTAAAAAATGTTTGTTTGTGTTGTGCCATGAGCTGTAGTTTTGTTTTATTAAGTTACATTTATTTTCCGAAGAATGTCTGAAGTACTCCCAGAATGCCTGATTCACTAAATTCCTTATTTATTTATTTGTTTGTTTATTTGTTTGTTTGTTTGTTTATTTATTTATCTATTTATTTATTTTGCTAAAGTCTGCTATTTAAAAATGTATTTTTTGTGCAGTATTGAAAAGGTATGATATTGAAAAACATGCATTGCCAGAGTTTTGGGTGCTCCAGTCTGGAAGACGGTGCATATATTGTCAACACCCCTGCTTATATTGTTATCCACTAAAATATATTATGCTGTAGCTATGCTAAAGGTAGTTCTACAGAATGGGAACTTCAGCATTATGAAAAAAAATCCAGAACGCCATCAGTATTGCTAACAATGCAAGCATCATTATATAATACAATATATGGAAGTTTGTTCCATCCTATCAACCCTTACCTTCAACATTTTGTCTCAGTCCAAGATCATACTAATAACAGAGGGAAAAATGGGGAAATTCGAGTCAAGTAACTGTTTACTTATGACTGAGTATGATGCATGTTTCTAAACTGCTGTCTCAATGTCAACAGATTTTACCAGCCACTGAAAACAAGATCAGCTTCTTGTCATTTGTCAAGTTCAAATATGTTAACAGCATTCAGTCAGCTGACATTCACCAAGGTGACATTGGCTTCATTATACATCCAGTGATGGGCTAAATAAAAAGTGAATAGACCGAGGGGCAAGTGCTTTAAAAAGCTTTATTTGTTGAGTAAACCAGCATGTGATTAGCTTTATGACATTCCACATTAGCTGTGAGAAAGTATATTCTTTCAGCTTTTCCAGGTTAGGGGCCGCCACAGCAGAACTCCCATCTGCTAATGATTGGCAGTGGATTTTTATGGTGTCAAGTTGCCAGCCCGATGCCCAGCCTTCAAAAAAGGCACACCCATTCACACATGCACCTACCTGCATGTCTTTAGACGTCACTCAACCACAGGAAAGACATGCAGACTCCACACAAAAGGCGCTCCAGCTGAGAATCGAACGGGAGAACCTTTTGCTGTGAGGCGACAATGCTAACCGCTGCACCACCATGGCCTATTAGCTGTGAGAGAGTCTTTACTTGAATATCAGGTCATACAACTTTTTAAATAAGAGATACAGGAGAAGTTCTACATGCAGTTTCACAGTTTCCATAAAAAGTAGTTCTTCACAGAGTTGGTTTATTTATTCATTTAAGTAATTAGTTCAGTATTTAAGTGCCTCTACTTAAGCATTGCGCATAGCCTCAAATTGAGAATAAAATGGCAGTAAGTTAGAAGACAAACAATCAATATTTAATTCAAATTATGAAAATGGAAAACAGAGTCTCTGAATTTAAGTTGACAGTTCAGCAAAAATGGCACTTTAGGGACTTCAGGAAAGAGGTATAAAATCATGTGCCTTCACTAGAGAAAGCTGAATGCACAGGCAGGATTGCTAGAAAGGCAAAGGGCAGCTCTTTTACACTGAACTAACTATAGTGTACATGGGATGTTTGAATTTCTAATTATGCATGTGACTTGTGAATTTGTGGCTTGTGTGATGTGAACCATTGTCAGATGTGACAACATTACGCATCCTGTACTCTATCAGTTTACTTCATGTAAACTGGCATAATAATCTACATGCGTGGCATATATGACTTCTTAAAATGAAGCATTTGTAGACACTCAACCTCAAGGACAGTCTGGAATGGCAGACTGGCATCGCTTCCTTTGGATTTTTATGTGGTATACGTTGCATTACATATGACAACTTTGTATTGTTTTATTTCTGCTAATATTACTGGTCAAAATATTTTATCTCATGTTCTTCTTACTTTGCACCTTTTTCAGATGTAATTCAAGCATCCTCAAAAACATTTGCTTTTCATTTATTTTGAGCTATCATTTGAACTCTGACCATTATACCACAGACATATCTTATTTGTTCTTTGAAAGCAAAATAAGTTTTTTTTTTTTTTAGTAATGATTTTTGTTCAGATCAGCCTTTCACTGTAATGTCTTTCTTTACTTCTTTACTTCTGGAAATGTTTTTGTGCACATTTTCCCCCTACTGCCTACCAGCTGTGAGACCCTTTACTGATCAATCTGCCCACTCATTCCATTCTGGGCAAGAGCTGACTGAGAAGAGCCATCAAAGTTCATGTAAACTTTTTCTCTTTTTTTACCCCCAGCACTATCATGCATGCACTCAGTGAAGCACTGGGGAGGGGGAAACAATGGGCTGATTACAGGGGACATTCCTCACTTCTTTAGGTGGCAATGCCCATCCCCCGCAACATGAGTGGTGGTCTCTACAGTCTTCATTAGGGATCTTCATTAGGGAGATTGCATCTCTATATGTGCCTCCCAGTGTATCCAAACACCACCATTGCTCCCTAGAGCAGTGAATTAGTCACACCCCCTTTACTCTTCTACTTGCCTGCCTGGCTCTTCCTGTGTTGGGGCTGCTAATCAAACTCCAGTTACTTGGGTCACACTCAGGGCACCATCCATCTGCATCATGTGGAACCAGGCATGGTTCTACAGATGTATGCATACTTTAATACAGAAATGTTCCCTGCAGTGCTGTGCTCTGCTGTGACACTTGACTGTGAGTCATAAAGATAACACAGTTATTAGGCATGATAACAGAGAGAGGGAAAATGGAATTATATACTATAAATACCTCCTCGGTCTCCACCTGAAGAGAGGCTGCTAGGCTAGTGGGGCAATCCTGGTCAACCATGGATAAATAAAAACAAAATAAAAAAATAACAAGGAATGAGGGGTTCTTGTACTGTGTAAACTTCCATTGGGGGTAACTTGACAGCATCACTATGAGGGGGGAGTGGGCCGTGGGAGCTCCAGGCTCATTTTCAGTAGATCACAGTAGCTAACTGGTGGGGCATGTAGGAAATGTATAAAAACACCATACCAAATAAAGTATAGAATACATGATACATTGTAACAACTTCAAAAAACAGCAAAAACAGCCAGCACTCAACTGGAGCAAATATCTGATTTTAATGTATAAAAGCAGACCAATTTTGGCCCACAGGCATTTTCCAATCTCAAACACATCAGTACATTCCCCTTCTTATATACCATCAAATATTTAAACAATTAAATCTCATTAAACAATTTTTACAAATGTTCATTGAGACCAGGTAGAAACAATCCCCCCAATTTTACTATCCAAGACTTCTCTTTTTCATTTAAAACATTATGCCAGCCACTTTTCATTGATCTATGCCCCAACACCCTATCAATAGTAATGAATTTAAACATTGCTGTTTGGTGTATAATAGTATGTTTATACAAGGCATTAGCCAGATATTTATTTCAAATGTTACTCATATATTCTAAAATACGCAATTTAAGTGGTCTAGAAGTTTGCCTTATATAAAAGGCTGTGCAAGAACAGATAGTCAGATAAATAGTCCAATCACTATTACAATTGCCAAACATTCTAATAGAAAAAACCCTAGATGTATTTGCACTTGAAAATTCCTTGGTGGAACATATAAATTTACAAAAAGAACAGTGGCCACAAGGATAAAAACCCACCACTTGTATACCATCTATAGTAGTTTGTGTAGAATTTGTCGAGGGTGAAAAATGTTTGTAATGGCTAAAATAACTACTTAACGTTTTCCCCCTTCTAAAAAAAAAAGAACATCTCTGGTCTAACAACTCACCTAACCTATCATCTGTTAATAGAATGTCCCAGTGTTGTTGTAACATATCCAAAAACCTATAAGTATTTCTAACATAAGTGGTAGTGAATCTGATTTTGTTGCTTGAGCAAGGGCCCCTATCTTTATATTTCAAAGCTGCCTTCTAGAATATGATTGTACTTCCCTACTTGTCTGTCTGACCTGTGCTAACGAATAACCCCGTTCAACAAAACGACCTATAAGGTCAATATCAAAATGTATATATTCTTCAGTATTGGAACAAATCCTATGTATTCTCATAAACTGTGATTTAGGTATATTCGCTGTTATATGTTTAGGATGACAACTGGATGTGTGCAGTAAAGTATTAGAATGATGGGGTTTTCTATATAATGTGCTAGATAAAGTACCATCAGATTGTTTAGACACTTTGACATCTAAAAAAGAAATAGCTGTATTGTCATAGTTTACTGTAAACCTGATACCCTATTTGTTTTCATTCAAATGTTGAACGAATTCCTGTAAATATACCACATCTGACTTCCACACCATCCAGCAGTCATCCAAAAACCTGTGCCAGATATCAATCTCGCCAAGAAAATATTATGATTTATATCATAAATTATTATCTGTTCCAAATACCTCATAAAGAGGTCAGCATATATGGGTTGAAACGATGCACCCATAGCTGTACCCCTCAGTTGCAAAATACATTTGGTATTGAAGAAAAAAACATTTTTAGTTAACACATGCTCTGTTAAGCATAACAAGAATGTGTTAAAACCAGGGCTATATAAAGCTATTTTATTTAGCCAATACTCTAAAGCACACAGTCCAGCCCAGTGAGGAATACTGGTATATAAAGACGTAACATCTAAAGTACATAATAACCAGGTAGATTCTAGCTAGGCATCAGAAATAATATTCAAAAATTCAGTAGTGTCTTTTATCCTTGCTCTCACTCCTGCTAACAATGGCTTCAAATAAACCGTCAAATAAGCGGACAAAGATTCAGTCAAAGAACCCTGACCGGATACAATTGGTCGACCCGGTGGTTGCTGCATGTCCTGGTGTAGTTTGGGGAGAAAGTAAAAATATTGGGAAGACAAATTTTTAACCTTCAAATGAAACATAGTATGTTTATCAATAATCCCCTCACTAACAGCAGACTCAAGAAACGTATCAATTTCCTTTTTAAAAACAGAAGTAGGATCTTGAGACATACATGCATAGAATCTATTGTCTTGCAGCTGTCTATTGGCTTCAGTGACATATAAAGTTTTATCCATAATCACAGTTGCTCCACCTTTGTCAGCTCGAACAATAACTATGTTTTTGTTATTTTTCTGCTGCATCAAAGCATTCCTTTCTTGACTAGATAAATTAGAAGGAGGAACATGTTGTGGACTATTGTACCCAAAATGTAGGTCCTTAAGTACACATTTCTGAAATATTTCTACATTTTTATTCATAGGTGGGATAAATTTTGATTTATGAAACTTAAAGCCACTATTTTCACTAACAGATTCCTCATTCTGAAAATATAATTTCAAATTAAGTAGTCTGCAAAAAGCATATAAATCTTCCACAAAGACATCCTCAGGAACACAAAACACAGGAATGAAATTAAGGCCCTTGCTCAGCAACAAAAAATCAGACTCTGATAAAACTTCTGAAGAGATGTTAATTACATTACTGGGACACACTATCTGGATTTCAGGAAATTCAGCATGGCTTCCAGGGATCCATTGATCCCTATTTTTGGACTTGTGTTTCCTACCCCTCCTTATTTTCCTAAAGGTAAAGGGGCCATGTCAGAATTCAATGATATTGTGTCCTCCATTCCCATACAGGACTTTTTGGTAGCTGGTGGCGTTTGTTGTTTATCTACCTCTATATCTGTACATGATGAGTCTTCTCCTGAAGTATCACTCATAGATTTTTTCAAAATAGACTTATTCCTTTTTCTTTTATGGCCAATAGACTTAAATTCCTTCTGAGCAAATCTGACATTTTTACCTAAGTTACCATTTTTAGTAAACTCAAAGGGCTTATCTAATTGGTAGTCCCTTGAGTCGCTATTACATTTGCCAATCTTTCTTTCCTTTAAACTTTGTTCAAAAAGAAGTAGTTTTCTCAATTTATTAAAACATTCTTTATAAATAACAGAACCTTCAAAGGACTTAACTTTTTCACATATTTGAGCAACTTCTGGTATATACGAATCTATTTTTCATTCATAGAAATCATGTAATGTCTTTACAAACTGTAAAGAAGTTTTCTGTTGAATTTCTGCCAAAGATGACAATAATACATCATCCGCTTGACTGACTAAGGGTTTAATATGAACTCTAAGGCCTCTAGGAGTAATTCCTTTATCTAAATAGGCCTTAAAGAGTCTTAAATGCTACATAAAAGATCATAAAATTTTCATGTGTCTAATAAGCTGGTCAAACAAAGGCGTACAAGTTTGGTCTGAATTGTTAGCTGCCTGACTATTCATTACATTTATATTCACTATCCCAAAAACCTGGATGTCTTCTTTGTCTACTGACAGCCCCTTCAGAATAGCCGTTAGATCCATGCTTGCAAGTTGTAAATAAATTGTTCAAACTTCACTATGCTTAAGACTATATATAAGTCCTAAAGACCAATAACTGATTTCAATATAGTTCTTATTTAGAACCACAGAGCATAAATATAAAGTTATCTGGTATATTTACACGTGTTTCAACATAAATTTTAACAGTTGTTATTACTAATGCACATATTTTAAAAACATTAGTTTCATAAGTGTAACCAGTAGCTCCCCAGGTTTCAAATGCATTCATTTATCGTTTATAGAAAGAAAAACATTTGAATTTCATGTCCATATATTCAAAAGATTCATTGAGCTTTAGTTTAAAGCTAACAGGATGGTATTCACCTCTTCCGTTAACCGATTTCCAACTTCCGAAGAACCAGTGGTATTCAACTCTTCTGGCCTTCCCAATTTGCCCAACACTTTAGTCAAAAACGTAATTCACGTATCAATATTCCATAAACACCTCTATTATGGCATGAACCAATGTTTAACACATACCTACATAAGCTAACAGGGAGCCTCCTTTTACAAGCACAAAACATGCCTGTACACTTTCTTAATATTATGTTCAACCACTGTGAACATGCATGCACATAATGGAAAATATTCGAGCATCATATGAATTAAGTTGTTTTACAAAAATGAAAAAAACAACTTACAGCATAGAAACTCAACAACTCTTATGTAGTGTGAAACACCACAATAATAAACATTATTCCAAAGAAATAAGTTAACACCAAACTAGTCCTTTTAAACAAATGCACATATACGAAAATGGCATCCATAACAAACCCAAGCAGTCCAAACAGTCAAAAAATCCTAGTAGGCTCGAATGATATATAGCCAAATTCCCCAGTACTTGCCAAGTGAAAAAGAAATGTCCCGGACCCCAAATAGGTAACTTACATCTGTCCACTATAAAAACGACTTATTTTCATGACTAAGCGTTAAAAAGTGGCGCCTCCACCATAAAGAACACTCACAAAGCCCATGAAAGTTTGCCAATGCTCAAACTGTACATTCCTTCTTAGAAATATTCCAAAATTAGAAGAACGTTGGTAAAATAGATCCAAAAATGAATAAAAAGAGAACCCTAACTGGATAAGAAGTAGATGCTCCAGCAAACGCCACCAGCAGACTGCAATAAAGGAAATCCCCAAACCAAAACCTCTGCAAGGACGGCAGGTGCATAGGCTTAAACTGCAAAGTCAAAAAACAGCCAGCACTCAACTGCAGCAAATATCTGATTTTAATGTACAAAAACAGACCAGTTTCGACCCACAAGCCTTTTCAATGTAAAACACATCAGTACATTCCCTTTCTTATATCCCATCACATATTTAAACAATTAAATCTCATTAAATAATTATTACAAATGTTCATTGAGACCAGGTGGAAACAATCCCCCCAATTTTACTGTCCAAGACTTCTCTTTTTTATTTAAAACATTATGCCAGCCACTGTTCATTGATATATGTCCCAACACCCTATCAATAATAATTAATTTAAACATCGGTGGATGGTGTGGAAGTCAGATGTAGTATATTTACAGGAATTCGTTCAATATTTGAATGAAAACAAATGGGGTATCAGGTTTACAGCAAACTATGATAATACAGCTATTTCTTTTATAGATGTCAAAGTGTCTAAACAATCTGGTGGCACTTTATCTAGCACATTAAATAGAAAACCCCATCATGCTAATACTTTACTGCATGCATCCAGTTGTCATCCTAAACATATAACAGCGAATATGCCTAAATCACAGTTTATGAGAATACATAGGATTTGTTCCAATACTGAAGAATATATACATTTTGATATAGACCTTATAGGTCGTTTTGTTGAACAGGGTTATTTGTTAGCACAGGCCAGACAGACAAGTAGGGAAGTACACTCATATTCTAGAAGGGAGTTTTTGAAATATAAAGATAGGGGCCCTTGCTCAAGCAGCAAAATCAGATTCACTACCACTTATGGTAGAAATACTTATAGGTTTTTGGATATGGTACAACAACATTGGGACATTCTATTAATAGATGATAGGTTAGGTGAGTTGTTAGACCAGAGATGTTCTTTTTCTTTTAGAAGGGGGAAAAGTTTAAGTAGTTATTTTAGCCATTACAAACATTTTTCACCCTCGACAAATTCTACACAAACTACTATAGATGGTACACAAGTGGTGGGTTGTTATCCTTGTGGTCACTGTTCTTTTTGTAAATGTATATGTTCCACCAAGTAATTTTCAAGTGCAAATACATCTAGGGTTTTTTCTATTAGAATGTTTGGCAATTGTAATAGTGATTGCTTATCTGGCTATCTGTTCTTGCACAGCCTTTTATATAGGGCAAACTTCTAGACCACTTAAATTGTGTATTTCAGAACATATGAGAAGCATTAGAAATAAATATCTGGCTAATGCCTTGTATAAACATACTATTATACACCAAACACCGATGTTTAAATTCATTATTATTGATAGGATGTTGGGACATAGATCAATGAAAAGTGGCTGGCATAATGTTTTAAATAAAAAAGAGAAGTCTTGGATAGTAAAATTGGGGGATTGTTTCCACCTGGTCTCAATGAACATTTGTAATAATTTTTTAATGAGATGTAATTGTTTAAATATGTGATGGTATATAAGAAGGGGAATGTACTGATGCATTTTACATTGAAAAAGGCCTGTGGGCCAAAACTGGCCTGTTTTAGTACATTAAAATCAGATATTTGCTCCAGTTGAGTGCTGGCTGTTTTTGCTGTTTTTTGACTTTGCAGTTTGAGCCTATGCACCTGCCGTCCTTGCAGAGGTTTTGGTTTCGGGATGATATTGTAACAACTTACCTGTAATCTGGTGTTAAAAACAAAAGACCATTTCCTACAAAAAATAGTGCTACACATGCCTCTCAGCTTACTTAGTCAATAATTCTGAACAAAGCTAAATGTAATGGGTGGGAATAAAATCAGGAACAATTTTTAACTATTACTCTCATTCAATTAAAAAGATTTACATCAATATGCATTTTTTGAACAATAGGAAGTATAAAACTCTAGTGGCTGTCATTACTGACTGGCTGTATTAGTGAGTGATTTGCCAGAAATTCAAAAATGTTATGAGGGACAGGACAAACATTTGAAGCAAAACCAGGATATGTTGAAAAAATAAGGATAATTGAGAGTTATGGATATCACTCTAAAGAGAATGGTCACAATCACTCTTTCCTTGATTTTTTGGATGCATGGGATTTTCACTTATGATTTTCTGAATGTTATTATAACTATCTAGTAATGAGTCTCAGCAGAAGAATTTCAGAATTTGTAGTATTAATGAGTGAGATGGTTAGAGCTACATATCTTTAAATGGCTAAGCTGAGGCGTCTTCATTTTCAAACAGCTTAGTATGTTTTACAGCCTCCCTACTGAAATGTTAGCACTCAAAATGCTGAGTGAGGAAAAGCTGAAAGAAAAACCCCAAAAAGGCTCTAAACCCCACAGAAGAACGAACCTGAAAAATCACTCTTCTCCTTAAAACTTCTTTTTGCAGGGGGACAAGCCCCCCACACCCCCAGAACTTACACATACCAACTCTAAGACTGCTGTACCTCAGATAATAGGGAATATTCTGAGAAATGGCATCACGAAATTAACATATGTAAGTCCATTCTTTCAGCCATTCAGTCTCCGTGTTTCAGGACTTACTCTAGAAGCTCCTGACATTTCAAATGGTTACAGGTTGTACACTGCCATAAATTCTATAGCACCAACAAGGAAAAAAAAATAAAGAAACTGTAGACATAGTCTGCTTTCCATATTCAAAATATAAAAAAATATATACTACCATTTGTAAAGTGAAACAAATGGGCAGAATGTGGAACATTTGCTAACAACTATGGAGGGAGCTCACAGTATGGTTAAAATGTTACTTTATACTTGCTTTACTTCATACCCAGTTATTCAACCATTAGACACTCTTTGGAGAAGCAACTCAGGATGCAAAAGTCCAAGACCCCTGATGGCCAAGCCAGGCAGCCACCCCCTCCTCTCCCCAAAAAACACATCAACTGTAGTTGGCATCAAACAATAATGCTTAGAGCAAGCTTGCATAGGTGAATGTTAGGCTACCTGCCTTGAATGTGCATTTTAAACCTAGCCAATAGGCCCAGTCAGAATCCATCTTTGTACATTGTGTCTATGGGGTTAAGACATTAACCATATACCAAACTCATGTACCTATGAACCTACACATCTAAGAAGAACTAGGAAGTAAGCTCACACAATGGGTAGCTGAGAACTTTATATTTATAAAAAAATGATCTGATACCCCTATGTTTGATAGAACAGTTACTTGATTACAACACAAACATTTCCCTTTAGATTATTTATAAGACAAAAACATTTGAGGTTCTCCGGTTCAGTTCTTGGCTGGGGTGCCTTCTGTGTGGAGTCTGCATGTCCTCCCTGTGGTCACTTGGGTTTCCTCCGGGTGGTCCGGTTTCCTCCCACATCCCAAAGACATGCTGTAGGTGGATTGGACACTCTAAATTGGCCCTTGGTGTGAGTGCATGCATGTGTGTGCCTTCTGTGGAAGGTTGTGCGCTGGGCTGGCAACTTGATACTGTAAAACTCCACTGCCAAACATGAGTGGACAGGTGTTCCGCTGTGGTGATCCCTAACTGGGAAAAGCCGAAAGAAAAAAAAGAAGATAAGAGAAAAACATTTACAGCAGTTTAATGCATTTTATTTTACCCTTTAAACATTAGATACTTAAGAATAAGTTGAAAATGTCCAGGACTGTCCCTCACATACACACTCGAAATAAGCAAATTGTTCTCATATTTCCTCATAGAATCTTTAGATACAAATTCTCAGTGACAAATTTATCCTTTCTCCTCACCTCAGTTATTATTACTTCATTCCACCCACTACATTACTAATACATTGATCTTTGACCCACATTTATGCACACACACACACACACACACACACACACACACACACACACACACACACACACACACACACACACACACACACACACACACACACACACACACACACGCACCAATTATAGCCACTTGAATGACTGTACTCCTCAGATATTTGTTTGAGGTCAAGTGAATGAAAAAATTCATTAACAATGGCCCAGAAATACATCCCAGCTTGCTAATGTCAGAACCATAGAGTAGAACTCCCCTTGCCCACACAACTTCTTAGCTTAAGAAGGAGAACCAAGGCATGGCATCAATAACAGATTTTAAATATTTCTCTTACATACTTAAAAAGTTGATTGAATATGAAGCTTTGCATAATCATGCATTTTCTGAAGAATACAAAATCTGAAACTCACATGCATGACTTTCATACATTCAGACTTGCATCTGCCCTCTCTTTAATTGACTGGTCACCATTTTTTAGCTCTTTTGACCATAACATTGCTGCAGAACTACTCACCTCTATACTGACTAACCAGCAAAATCTGTGTTTCCAGTAAGCCAAAGACTACACAAACCTAAAATTAACAACCGGTTAACCTATGAGCTTAAAAGCCCTTCTACAACTCAGAGACAAGGTATGGCATTCTTGGGAAGCACTTCCTACTACTATAAACAGACAGTGTTGCACCCAGCTATGCAACCTTTGTCATGCAACCTGTCCATTGCCATAATATTCACTTGATGAAATCATACCAAACAGCAATAATAAAGTAATCCAAAAACTTATGTAAAGCGATCTTCCATTTTACAGTAGGGAAGAGCCTTCCCTCCAAGAATTCCACATCCTCTCAACTTTCTGCCTCTGTTTTCCTGTCTCATTTCAGCAACCTACCCAGTGCTTTCTCTAATTAATATTAAACTGCACTGACACTCCCACCACCTCTCTCCCTGTATCCCTTCATTTTACTTCCGAATTATCACTTCCAAGGACATCTAGCTGGTTGGTAGATGCTTGAACAGATTAAACTTTGTAGCCCCACTGGTACTGACAACCTTCATCCTTGGTTTATTTATCACTACAGAGACATCATAATCCCTCTGAAACACATCTACAACCTGTGTATTACACATAATATTATGCCTAATATCTGGAAGAATGCCATTGTAAAACAACTCCCTAAGAAACCCCATCCTTCCAATCCATCAGGTTTTTGGACCATTTCTATTCTCCCTACCCTAAGAAAGATTCTGAAAAAAAATACTTTGCTTACAACTCACACAATACATCAACCAATATAATTTCCCTCTCTCAAATGTAGCATGGCTTTTGGTCTGGTTGCAGTATATCCTCAGATATCTGGACACTCAATGACAACATTCTTCTTAGAATTGACAAAGGCCTAATTATCAGACCAATTTTTACTGACCTCACCACAGCCTTTGATCTTGTTGATCACTCAGTTCTCCTAGACCATCTCACTGAAATAGGCATTAATGATGACATACTGCCCTGGTTCAAAAACTACCTCTCTAACTTCCACTTCTCAGTTACTTTTAATTCATCAATGTCTACATCAGTACCTCTGTAGAAATGTGTCCCTTAAGGATGTATTCTGGCACATCTCCTCTTTTCTATCCACATTAACAAACTTTCTTTTGACTTACTCCATCTTCCTGTCCTACTTTTTGTTGATGACATGGTCCTATTCTGCTCCAACCATTCTGTCTCTTTTCTTGAACCCAAATTCAGGATGAGTTTTATTCCCTTATTCAATGGGTCAGTGAAAAGCAATTACTACTAAACTCTAAAACAAAAACAATCCCCGGGATTGAGCAAGCTCTGCACAGCATGCAGGAATAGTGCAGGAGCTGCTGGAGGCAATATGGCTACTGAGAGATCAAGGAACAAGCTCCCGGTACATGCACGAGTGCTCTGCACTATTCCTGCACGGAACCTTACTGAATCCCAGAGAATGTTTTTTGACACTCGGTAATAGCTCACTTCTATCTCTAGGCCTTTAAAAATCCTTGTGCATCTTAATAACACTATTGAAACTGTCACTTTATTTAAATACCTAGAGGTTTGGTCAAACTCCTTTCTAAATTTCCAACTCTACCTGGACTGCACACACAAAAAACTCTCTCCTAGTCTGGGCTAATAGGATCTCCCCGTTTCTATACAGACCCTGTAAAAATGTAACAGGTAAAGGTACCTTACTGGCTCAGCTAGAATATTGTCTACCTCTAATAGCTGCAGCTAAGAAAGAAGCATATCCACCATTCAGTCCATTTCAAATGCCATTTGCAGATTCATCACTCTCTCTCCAAGAAATGAAAATCACTGCAAAACCACAGAAATAGCTAACTGGCTATCTGTGAAGTAACGTGTTTGGATCTACTTGCTCTCAACTATTTAAACTTATCAAGAACAACATCTTCCCTCCACTGGCTTCCAGACTATTCAGAGATGCACCAATATACAACCCTAGACATTTTTACTGCACATGTCCTCTCCTTCAAACCTCCAAAACTAGGCTTCAGTGCACAGACCATGTTTTCTCAGTCCATGGTCCCACACTGTGGGAATCTCTCCCTTCTTTTCTTAAAGATCATTTCTCTTAACCATTTTTCATTCACAAATAAAAGCATATTTCAAGACTCTAGGAAAAGGCAACTGCTGTCTCTCTGGTCATATAACTTAACTTGGTCTGACATTTTGATTGTAATTCTTTCAGTATGCCATCTCTGATACATCATACTCTTTACATAATGCATGTATACATTATGTTTTTTTGGTCACTGTGACGCCTGAGCACTGGCCCAGTAACCAAGGAGCCTCAATCCTCACCATTAACAGCAGTGAGGGGCATCCACATTGGGAGAATAACAAGTACACACACAGTAAAGTACAATTTCCTGTAAGAGCACACAGAAATCATAGTCAGTGTGGGGCTGGTTTCTCCCTTTCTCTCCAGATCTGCAGTAAGACTCCCCACTGGGACAGCTATAGGGTTCAGATCTCAGCCTAGTGGTCAAGCCAAAACCTCCAGCAACTTCTCTGTTCAACCATTGCTTCGTATCCCTGCCCAAGTAGCTGACACACACATACTTTGAGATTTGATTTATACACAAACACACAGACACTCCTGGGGAAGGCTGGCACAGGTTCTTTGGCGATGCCCTCTTTCTGCCCAGACTATAAGGTAGTACCGACTGCCACCAACCACTATTATCAGCTACTATAAAGGTGCTTACCAAAGGGTGTCCAACTTGACTGTGCAATATTACTGCTATCCAAATAGTGTGACCAGAACTTCTAAGGCTATTTGAGTGGCTTATACAGTATCACCAAATATATGCAAGTACTCTAGAGCATAAATTATCTCCACACAAAACAGCCACAGTTGAAAAGTTTAAAAATATTTAATAATTAATAAAAACACAAGACAATACTTATTACTTCAACACAATGACATTGCAGAGTTCAGAAATCACAGGAAATACGTTAAAACAATATTGTAGGATAGTCTGATATAAATCTAGAAAACAGCTAGACTAATCTGGCTATTTCTATCTATCTCTAAGAGACATCACTGCTCTAAATACTACTTCCACACAGAGCAAGCAAGTGGTGGTGAGTGGATGTTCTTACTAGATCCAAGACAAGATACAAAATGCTCTTCTTTCTTTCTGAGATAGCCCTTAAATTGATAATACACAGTACTGCTGAGTCATTTCAGATTACATCAATTTTGACACCTCTGCTGAAGTTTCCCAGGTTTACAGAACTCAAAATTTAACATATCTTTGTAATCTTGCACCTGCCAGGAAACAAGAGCAATAAAGGACACTTTACAAGTAAAAAAAAAAAAAAAAAAAAAAAATATATATATATATATATATATATATATATATATATATACAGCATATAGTTTAATCATACCATATAGTTCTCTTTAGATTTGTAAAACAGGCCTGTGGATTATATTAATATTTACAAATGATATAGAATTATTCACAAATTTCTATCTAGCTAGGCTGGGAGCCTTTCAGTTTATCACATTTCTTCCCCCCCGAGAACTCAAGCTAATTTTTCAAGTGTCCCTTGGGAAACATTGCTTGAGAGGGTTGAGTCTATCTGGGTATACCTTACTTACTTGAGAGCCCATCTGCATTGGCATTGCTAATTCAACTGTGGTGCTGCACTGACATATATGCTTGCAACCCTAAGCTTCACCTTAGAAACTTGGCATTTTGCTGGCTGGCTGGCTCAATCTTGCCATGTTAGGGGATTGTGATCTGTAACTACAGTGAATTTCCTTCCATACAGATAAGGCTGAAGTTTCCACAGTGCCCGCACTATGGCTAGACATTCCTTTTCTGCAGCTGCATAGTATTCCTCCCTGGGTTGAAGCCTATGACTGAGATAAACCACTGGGGGTGCTCTTCTCTCTCTGAAAAAATCTGGCTAAGTACAGCCTCCACCCCATGGTTCAAAGCATCCACCTGCACAACAAATTATTTGCTGTAATCTGGACTGGCTAACACAGGGGGTCCTCCCAAAGCTTTTTTAAGCTTTTGGAATGCCTTCTCACTTGCTGGGGTCCACACTACCTTATCTGGCCTGTTTTTTCTTGTCAGGTCTGTGGGGGGAGTAGCTATGGCACTATAACTGGGGATGAACTTTCTGTAATACCCTACTGTCCATAAGAATGCCCTCATCTGCTTTTTGGTAACAGGTGCAGGCCATGCCTGAATGGTTTCTACTTTGGAAGGTTCTGGCCTGATCTTACCACTTCCCATTCTATGTTCCAGGTAGGAGAGAACTCTGCCATACCCTCCTGACATTTGCTGAGCTTAAGGGTTAACCCTGCCCCCTGTAGACTGCCCCGAATCTCCCTGACATGCTGAAGGTGCTCTTGCCAGGTATAGCTGTAGATGGCAAAATAATTTAGGTAATCACAGGCAAACCCTCCTGTTCCTGCTAGGATATGATCTACCAGCCTCTGGAAAGTCACTGCGGCATTTTTCATCCCAAAGGGCATCTTTGTGAACTCATACAAGCCAAAACGAGTCACAAAGGCTGACCTCTTTCTAGCACTGGGAGTCAAGGGCAGCTGCCAGTAATCCTTGGTAAAATCAATGTTTGTAAGATACTTAGCCCTGCCCAGCTGCTCTAGGGCTTCATCTGTCCTAGGCATGGGGTAAGCATCTGACTCTGTGTGACTATTTAATTTCCTGTAGTCCACATAAAACCTGATGCTGCCATCCTTCATTGGCACCAGCACCACTGGGGAAGCCCAGGGACTGTTGCACTTCTTAATTGCCCTTAGTTCCAACATTTCCTGCATCTCCTCTCTCAGAGTCTGTTTGACTCTCTCAGGCACCCTATAAGGGGCCTGCCTAATAGGCTTTTGAGGTCCTGTAGCCACCTGGTACTGCACCAGGTGGGTGCACCCTGATTTCCCAGTGAACATGTCCCCAAACTCCTGTAGCACTGCTTGGATTTCATAAACCTGGGTAGGAGATAGCTGCTGGGTCACTGCTACCCCTTCAACTGTGGTGTTAGTCTGAGCCTCACTGAGGAGATCAGTCACCAGATCTCCCTCAGAATCCTCCTGCAATCTACTGCAAATACTCAGCACAAGGGCCTCCCTATCATGGTATGGTTTCATCATGTTAACATGGTACAATTTGTGCTCCTGCCTCCTGTCTAGCAATTACACAATGTATTTAACATCACTGACCTTCCTTACCACCTTGTAGGGACCCTCCCAAGCTGCTTGCAGCTTGTTGTGTCTGACAGGAATGAGTACCATCACCTGCTGCCTTATAGCATACTCTCTAGTTCGAGCATGACTGTCATACCAGACCTTTTTCTGCTATGGGGCTTCTGCCAGGTTCTCCTGGGCCAAGCCCATGAGTTCCCTGAGCCTTGTCCTGAGGTTTAGGACATATGCCACAACAGACTCCTTGTGGGATTCACACTCACCTTCCCACTCATCACGAATTAAATCTAGAGGTCCCCTCACCCTATGCCCATACAGCAAATCAAATGGTGAAAAAAAACGTGGATTCCTGGAGAACCTCTCTGTAAGAAAACAACAAATGGGGCAAATATTTGTCCCACTCCCTCTTAGACTGGTCTGCAAATGCCTGTACCATGGACATGAGTGTAGAGTTTAACGTCTCAAAAAGACTATTAGTCTGGGGATGGTAGGGGGTGGTCTTTAGGTGCTTCACCCTACAGTACTTCCACAGAAAGCCAGCAGGTCTGACATGAAATTGACACCTCTGTCAGACAGTATTTATTTTGGGAAACCTACCCTGCTGAAAATCTCTAACAAAGAATTTACCACCTTTTCCGCCTCAATGGACGACAAAGCTACTGCCTCAGGGTATCTTGTAGCATATTCTACTACCACTAGGATATACTTTTTCACTGTGGAACATTGGATACTCAGAGGCCCCACAATATCCATAGCTACCCTCTGAAATGGCTCCTCAGTCACAGGCAAAGGTATCAAAGGAGCTTTCACCTTGTCTCCTGCCTTGCCTACCTTTTGGCACTGATCACAGGTCCTGCAGTAGCCTGTTACATCTCTGGAAATCCCAGTCCAATAAAAGTTCTGGATAATGCATCTCTTTGTATGTTTTATGCCCATATGACCTGCAAAGGGAATATAATGGGCTATGGCTAGATGTGCCAGACAGTAGGCTCTAGGCACTACCAACTGCTGTATTCTGTCACCCTCTAGCACTCCCTCAGGGATACACTCTTCATACAGTAATCATTTGTCCTGGTATACAGATTACCTCTTCCCTTGAGTACCGGGTGCCTCACTAGCTACCTGCCTCAGGCCTTGCAATGTAGGGTCTGAGAGCTGAGCCTGTCTCAACTCTTTCTTTGTAACCCTTCCCAGCTCTCATTCCATAGGAAGTCTGGTATCCTCTGACAGTGGTGCCTCACTGTCAGTCTGGGTACTACTACTCACCTCTACCTTTGCAGTCACTCTGTCCAAGAGACCATCAGTACCAACAAGCAGTTGTGTCTCACCTTCAGTCTCCCTGCTACAGGGTAGCTCTCTCCCTGAAGTAACCACCTCACCTGTCCTGGCTACAAGTGTGCAGTGTTTCTGGTTCTCCCCCAGTCTACCAGACCCACATGCTTGTCTCCAAGCCTGACTGCGTGTGACTGCATTAACACATGGTACTGCCTTATCAAAATCCTTCCCTATCAGGACATCTGCAGGATGGTAGTTTGGTACCCATGTTATCTCAAGACAACCTACTATTGGCATTTTGTCATTCCCACTTACTGGCTCCCTCAACTTTGTTCTCCACTTTGCCTCCATGGACATCTATATGCCACATAGCTCCACTGGTTGCTTTCAAAACATGTAACCCTAGGTCCTGGATGTGTACCTGGACTATTGGATTCCCCTGCTATTGGCAGAATCTGTTGGGGCTGTCTGAGCTGCCCACCATGGGTTCCCTGAGACCCATGAGCAGCACTGGGGTCCTTTTCCTGTGCAGTAATGCTAGGTATAGGTCTCCCTGCTTCCCCAGCTCATCTGAAGTAGAGCATTGTCTATCAGCTAACCAGATCCTCATGTCCTCAGGCAAAGTGCTAAGGGCTTGTTCCCTCACCAAAAGGTCTGTCAGCCCTTCAAAAGTGGTAACCTGGCATCCACTCACCCACCTATGAAAATAAGTGCTTTGTTCAGCAACATATTCACACACACACTTTCATCTGCCTTGCGTCTATGCTCACAAAACCTTTTCCTATAAGCTTCAGGTGTTAGGTTAAAAATTTCTAGCAAACAATTCTTTACAGCATTATAATTTAAGAAATCATGATCAGACAGCTTGGGAAGTACATTTACAGCTTTACCATGGAGGAAGGGGGTCAGGAATCATACCCAGAGCCTTTGGTCGACATCATACTGTTGACATACCCTCTCAAACATATGTATGAAACTATCAAAATTATCCCTCTCTGTAAACCAGGGAAGAAATTTACTGACCTTTGTTGCTTCTGGGGTTTGGTTACTCCCTTCTCCATTACCTTCATGACTCTGGTGAAGAGCCAACATCTTCTTTTCATGTTGTCTCTGCCTCTCCTTCTCCTCAGCTTCCAGGGGTAGCAGTTTCTCATTCCCCTTAGCCTGCAGACATCTCAGTCTCTCTGCAGCTTCTGTTTCCAAACAAATGGCCTCCAACTCAAGTCTCTTTAGCTCCAGATGGATTTTTAAGTCTTCTGTAGAAAGGTTGAGTTGTCCATCTTGCAGCCAGTCTGATCATCCTACTGGTAGCTACTTTCTGATGCAGCTGTGACCAAATATACAATCAGTCAGGTTTCCATGCACCAGTCCTTTAGCCTGGCACATCTTAGCCAACTAGCTCCTTGTCAGCTTGCCGTACTCCTCTGCTGACATGCATGCCTGCTCTCCCTGACTAACTAAGCTAACAAAAGAAATAAAACAATTGTGATCTGAACTCTGAATGTTCACTGCATGGCTGATTTAGAGTACAAAAGCACCTTCAGTGATCACTGTACACAAGCTACAGGAATTCAATATCTACACCACTACAAGCCAATTGCCAACCAATTAATATGTCGTGTGGGTATCTCAGCACTATCAACCAATTAATATTTGATGTGGATATCCCACCACTGCCAAATAATTAATATGTGATGCCCATGCATGGGCCCAGTAATCGAGGAGCCTCAATCCTCACCACTAGCACTAGTGAGGGGCATCCACATTGGGAGGATAACAAGTATACAAACAGTAAAGTACAACTTCCCTTAAGAACACAAAGAGATCATAGTCAGTCTGGGGCTGGTTTCTCCCTTTCTCTCCAGATCCTCAATAAGGCTCCCCACTGGCACAGCTATAGAGTTAAGATCTCAGCCTAGTGGTCAAGCCAAAACCTCCACCACCCTCTCTTTCAACCAGTGCTTTGTATCCCTGCCCAAGTAGCTGACACAGGCACTCTTTGAGATCTGATTTATATACAAACACACAGACACTACTGGGGAAGCCTGGCACAGGTTCTCCGGCTATACCCCCTTTCTGCCCAGACTATAAGGTACCAACTGTCACCAACCACTGCTATGAGCTACTATAAAGGTTCTTATTAAAGGGTGTCCAATTTGACTGTGCAGTATTACTGTTATCCAAATAGTAAGTGTGACCAGAACTTTTAAAGCTACTTGAGTGGCTTATGCAGTATCACCAAATACATGCAAGTAGTCTAGAGCTTAAATTATCTCTACACAAAACAGCCACAGTTGAAAGGTTTAAAAATATTTAATAATAAATAATAAAAACACAAGACAATACTTATTACTTCAACACAATTACATTACAGAGTTCAGAAATCACAGGAAATACTTTAAGACAATATTGAAGGATTGTCTGACATAAATATAGAAAACAGCTAGACTAATCTGACTATTTTTATCTAAGAGAAATCACTGTTTTAAATACTATTTACATACAGAGCAAGCAAGTGGTGGTGAGTGGATGGTGTTACTAGATCCAAGACAAGATACAAAATGCTCTTCTTTCTTTCTGAGATAGCCCTTAAATTGATAATACACAGTACTGCTGAGTCATTTGAGATTACATAATTCTTGACACCTCTGCTGAAGTTTCCCAGGCTCATAGAACTCAAAATTCAATATATCTTTGCAATATTGCACCTGCCAGGAAACCACAGCAATAAAGGACACTTTACATATAAAATATAGTAATTATCTCTGTCTTAAAACAATAGAACACATTTGCTAGCCTGGACATCCTGTCTCCAAGTTTGAGATCAAGCACAGTTGTAAATTTCTTTACTTAACAGCTTTCTTCCAGCAGGGTGCACTGTGGTTACATTTCTGAAGTTCAGTACAACATATAGTTTAATCATAACATATAGTTCTCTTTACATTTGTAAAACAAACCTCTGGATTATATTAAAATTTACAAATGACATAGAATTATTTACAAAATTCTAACTAGCTAGGCTGGCAGCCTTTCATTTTATCACAGCCTCTCTGTATATAATGTCATTTATCTATTCTCTTTATACCATCAAGCCAACTGTGAAATTCACTTTGTATATAATATATGCATATATTTCAGTTTTGCCATTTAGACTGTATATAATGTCATATAGTGATTGTGTTTTCTTTGGGCTGAGACCGAAATGGGTCCAATGGAACAATAGTGTTCTACTCCAGTTAAAAATATTTAAAATAAAATAAAATAAAAAGTGTCATTATTTATTTACTGCTATCTGCAGCAATTTACCAGAAGTCATAAATTTTACAAGGAACAGACCAAAATATTTCTCAGTTTCTTTGTTTGAGACTTCTGGGCAAAGCCAAAAACAATGAGGGACAAAAAGGGACATGTTTTACATATTATTTTATCTATTTTTTAACCAGCTAAACCCATTGGAGAAAGTATCTCTTTTTTGTTGTAACGCAGAAGCACTGTCTGCTTAAGTGACTTGCTCAAAGTCAAAAAGTAGACAAATGTAGGTGAAAGTATTCAAACCCTGTACCTTTGACTACAGGAAGCAGTTGGCTAATGTAAGTGCTAGACAACACCAAATTACTTAAAATATTAACATAATAGTGTTGTATGGGTGTGCATTCTCTGCACTATAAAAATTATGAAGCTGTAGTAACTGACATTATTGATTGTCAGTAATCCTCAGTGGTTTACTAGAAAAAAAAAGAAGTTAACGAGGGGCAGGGCATAAATATGAGGCAAAACCACTGATGCTCTGCAAAATCAGGGACAGTTAAGAGCCAAACTACACTAATTCACTTAAAATGTTAAAAGAACAACAGGTTTTGTATCAGCATGCAATTTCTGACTATTTGAGTAATAAAGACTATGACGCTCTAATAACTGGTATTACGGTGGTGGTGCTGCGGTAGGGTTGTCGCCTCACAGTAAGACGTTGTCCTGTTTGATTCTCAGCTAGAGCGTCTTCTGTGTGGAGACATGCATGAATGGGTGTATCTTCATTGAAAGTTGTGCATCAGGGCCAGCAACTCGGCATGTAAAAATCTACTACCAATCATTAGCGGACCGGAGTTCCGATGTGGTGACCCCTAACCGGGAAAAGCTAAAAGACACAACAACTGAAAACTTAGTGGTTTTTAATGCTTAGTGGTTTATCAGAAACTGAAGCTACAGGTGAAGGTCTGGTAGTTGGTGTACAGGATTACAGCTCTAACTCTGAGTGAGCTGCATCCTGTAGTCAGTGGTCTAGGGTTTGATACTTTCTACCTCCATTTGCCTACTGTGCAACTTTGAGTGACTTAACCAGACAGTGTTCCTGGATATCCCCTTTACCTGGTTTAAAAGATAGAAAAAACAATATGACATATGCATAAGACTAAATATTCATGTGCAGTTTCTATGGTTAAATGGGCTCTAGGTAGAGTCATGGACCAGAGCCCCACCCTCTTGAGCTATATGGATATGCTATAACTTGTCTGTCTCTCCCCATTTAACATAAAATACTGTTGAAACCTGTCAGAGAATATACTATGTTCTTGTTTACTTTCACAATGATCACAGAGATTTACTTTTATTAAAAAATTTACAGCAAAAATGTGCAAAACAAACCACTTTTACATTGAAAACAGACTGCCCAAGCAACATTACATTTCTCTTCTTTGAAACTCACATTTATTGCAAATGCATCTAGCAATCTGTTAAACTACAACAGACAAGCTTGGAGTTATAGTCACATAGCATATAGTGAAACACTAATTAGCAGCTATATCAAGGATGCAGGATTTCAAAAGACAAATGTATAATGAATTTGCTAACAGCTTGGGACAGCCCACTAGACACAAGTATCTCTTTTCAGGGGCAGCTCTGGTGAAATGACTTGGATAGACTTGCACTAGACCAGTGAAACCTGAATGAATGAAGCAGGTCATTAACAACTCATAGGCTTAACACACCTAAAGTACCAAATGTTTGAAGCCCAGTACAAGGCAATTAGATAACGTTAAAATATTAATTATGAATGCATTTTTAATTTAACTTGTGCCTGCAAAAACAACTTCAATTAAGAATGCATTCATACATAAACTTATAGACTTCATGCTGTACAGTTTATTCACAAACAAACACACTATCTACAGTCAACAACACAAGGAAACTGAGGATCATACACAAAGACCATGGCTGATATGATGAAGCCTGTATTTACTACAACCAATTACTTCTTCTACACCACAACTGCTCTAGGATAAAGGATATACACACACAGACACAGACACACACACATACATACAGACACACAGACACACACACACGGGACTATCACTTACAGCACCTTGTATGATGACATACATTCTGATTTTTGCTTGCGATAAAATGAACAAACAAATACATGCATAATGATTTGGAAATGTATTTCAGCTCACTGCACTGAGAACCATACAATGCATCCCGTTGAACCCCTGGCACATGGCCTCACAACCTCTTAGCTCAAGAAGCAGAAACAAAGACCCAACAATCATGACTGATTTTAAACATTTTGATACAATGTTGGTTAGCTGATTTTAAATATTTGTTGTATATACTTGGAAAACTGCATTAGCAAGTATTTCAAGCATTTTTGAAGGGCATAAAGTCTGAAACTCACATGCTTGACATTATGAAATTACTGTAATCCACAGCAGTTTGCCAGAAAGCCATAGATTTTAGAAGGACCAGATCAAAACAATCCACAGCTTATTTTCACTAGAAATATGGACAAAGCCAAAAATAATTGGGGGGAGGCAAAAGGAACACATTTTAAATACTATTTTTATCTGTTTGTAAACCAGGGAAACCCACTGGAGAAAGTAGTTCTCTTCAGGGGTAACTGAGTAGTAATGTCTAAATGACTTGGTCACAGTTGCACTATTGGCAAACAGAGGTGGAAGGATTCGAACCTTGTACTTTTGACTAAAGGAAGCAGTTTGCTAACAACTCAGAGACTTAAGTGGCAGACTGTTTATTCTTTTAAAAAAAAGTTAACATAACTATAACATGCATTTTTCTGAATAATGAGAATTATTAATCTCTAAAGACCAATTTACCAAAAATAAAAAATAAGTTAATGGATGTCTGAGCTGGTGTGGAGGATTAAGGCTCTAAGATATTAATGAGCTGCCTCAATGGCACAATACTCCTACTTTCAAATGTGTGACTCTGAGCAAGTCACTTAACCAGGAGCTTTTAAATGGGGCATTACATTCACACACAGACGCACATGCGCATGCACACACACACACACACACACACACACACACACACACACACACACACACACACACACACACACTGAGTGCGTGTGCGCACACACACACACACACACACACACACACACACACACACACACTGAGTGCGTGTGCGCACACACACACACACACACACACACACACACACACACACACACACACACACTGAGTGCGTGTGCGCACGCACACACACACACACACACACACACACACACACACACACACACACACACACACACACACACACTTCCTCCTGACTGCTGCTTAAGAATGTAGTAAAATAAGACATTTCCCATTGCTTAAAAATGCACTTTGCACCAATTACTTCCCCCTGACTGTTGCTTAAAAATGTAGTAAAATATATTTCCTGTTGTTTAAAAATGTACTTCTTCTAACTGCTGTTTAAAAATGCAGGAAAAGACATTGGAAAGTCTTTTAATTCCTGTGCTCTCCTGTGATGTAAGAACATGTGTGCTCACCTAAACCAGTCAATGGGTCTTGCACTCAAGTGAGAGACATTGGTATTCCAGGGACTTACTGCCCACAGTGCAGGGCACTCTATTACTAGAAGGTCTTTTTCTACCATATAATAAAGCTAACTATTTTTTTAAAGTAGAGTTGACATGCTACACATATTTTTTTGTGCTGAGTAACATATCAGTTGGGAAGAAATACTGCTGCACTCATAGTTTTTCAAGTGGTTGTAAGGAGCAGAATACCCATAACTTACTTGACTGGGACAAGCTTGGTGTGCAGATTGTGAATTATGTACTATCCTGGGATGGGGGAGATTAGCATGGATGTTATGACAATAGCATATTGTGTGCACACTGAGGCAAGACTGTATACAAGGTCTTCATAATTTTGGTATGCAGGTATCACCCCTGATCAATGGCACAAACTCATTTATGAGTAGCACCCT
>NC_056745.1:450605663-450623163 GCF_019279795.1 Protopterus annectens
GGAATTGTAGTTAATAGGGACATATAAGAAAGGATCAAAAACCATACACAGAGGGCCATTTGTGAATGAAATTCTAAATGTAGGGTTAATGAAACATATTAAAACAAGATAACTCTTAAACTGTAGTTAGAGTAAAATGTGCTTAAAGAGGATAGTATAGTGATAACAACACAGGACCCAATGAATTTACTAATGGAAAACAAATGATAAGTTGAGGTAATACTTTACAATAAGACAACCAAAGAAATAACAATAGCTATCTGCATGCTGTGGTTGTACAGGTAGGTGTCTGCATTGCAGGTATAACAGAAAAACAGAAATGAGGAGCAAGCTTGGGATCCGCATTCAGGATGTACAGAAAGAACAGGAGAAACAAAGGTAATATTGAAATAACAATGTATATTTAGGAAAGGCAAAGGGTCCTGTGGAAGAGAACGATGATGATGATGATGTACAGGAGGGGAAGAGCAACATGTTAGTCATGAGAAAGGAATGTGATACAAGAGGTCCCTCATGGGTAGTTCTGGTGCTATATAATCAGATGATTGAAAGAATGATGATAACCTTACAGTAGAATCTGTAATCAGGTAAAGCACAAAATAACCATACTGATGAGGGTGTTTAGTCTTACATCAGTGAAAAGAGCAGTTCCCACATCTAGATTAAGGATGGACAAGGAAAAATATTTGGAGTTGAGGAGAGTCCGAGGTTCCTGGCCGGGAAAATATGCAACCTTAACACAGCCTTAACTAATCCAGAGGGATTGACAAGAACTTAAGTGCGAGAGTGTATAAGTGTATAACAGCGGCCATGCTACTGTGTAGTTTGGTTGTCTCAGGATTATTATGGCACAGTAACTTAGATTTAGAATTACAGAAAGTCAGATTTCAATTTGTGGGAAAGTATCAGTGAATGGTATAAAAAGCTGGTAGAAATAGAGAACAATCGATAGGTTTTTAGACCACATCACTGTAGGTTTGGGAAGGAAGGAAATTGAGTTATTTATCAGGAGAAGAGGAAAGAGTAAGAAGTGGGGACAGGCAGTCTGACTAAGGAAAGAGGTAGGAGAGGTTATCAATGGAAAAAAGGTATATGGAAGGATGATAAGTGGTCTGAATGAAAAGTATATCACATGGATGTCAAAAAAGCTACCAAAGCTTATTCACCAACAGACGGTAACCCTAGAAAAGGAGAAAGCAAGGTGATGAGACAGGGGTAAAAGCCATTTTCAGATACATTCAGGAGCACAAGACCCGTTAACAGCAGTATACTTTCTTAAGGAAAAATGAAAGAAGGTTACAAAATGCTACAAATTAGCCAGAGTTACTGAAGTAACATGGCAGACTGTTAGCCTGAGAAGGTAAACCCATTTGGCTGGAGAGAAGAGAAGAAACTAAAGGGCCTTTTAGGAATTAAGATAGAATACCCAGGTTAACTACTGTAGCCCCCACTGTATTTCATTGTAGAAGTAATTGACTGTAGTTTTCCATAACACCACAAGGTGGAGCTCCTTTTCAGGAATATAAAAGACAATTTTGAAAGGGAAAGAAGAGACTGGAACACTAGCTGAAGGAGGGAAGACTGAAACACGTAGCTGAAGGGAAATGGGTCTTGCAGCATGACTGGATTTTCTTTTCTAGTACTTTGGGACAGGGAAGAGAAGTAGCAGATTGTGTCGGTCTCCTGCTGAAATCCTGGAGGAGGGTATTTTGCAGAATCAGGAGAGAAGTCTGAAACCAGTAGTTCCATGCCTGTTATGATTCAGCAAGAAAAGGAGTTCCCTTGGGCCTAGTACCGAGAAGCCATAGATGATTACCAGAGTCTGGTAGGTGATTTTCTACTTTTCTCATCAGAGGAACCACAGCGCCTGGTCACTAGGATATTCTTGATGCAGTGGTGAGAGGCTCTGGCCATCATTTTATATTTTTATAAGATTGTGGTTCCCCCCCTTAAATACTTTGTGGATTACAAATAACTGTGATCCATATGAGCTCAAATTTGGGCCCCATCATGCCGGCAGCAAGACTGTAAGTAGTCACTGGCCAGTGAACAGGGTATAATAGAATGTTTCATAGTTGGTCTGTTTAGAATTGATCAAGGGGTAGAGGGTGTTAGTACTGCTGAATGACATTGCATTTTCTCATATTTGTATTGTTGCATTACAAATCCTCATTGTTCAATGATATTGCATTTTCTCATATTTGTATTGTTGCATTACAAATCCTCATTGTTCAATGATATTGCATTTTCTCATATTTGTATTGTATTATAAATCCTCATCGTTCAATGACATTGCATTTTGCTCATGTTAGTAGTGCTGTCTTCAAGAGTTTTGCTGCTCAATTACATTGCATTTTCTCATATCTGTATTGTTGTATTATGACTCTTTTTATTGCTTAATGACATTGCATTTTTCCCCGTGTTTGTATTGCTGCATTGTAAAGCTTTACTGCTCACTGATATTGCCTTATTTGTGCATGTTTTGATTATCAGACCTTCTTCGGTAGAGTTCTGGGGAAGAAGGTGAATGTATGTTTTCAGTGCATGCATATCTCACCTTGCCTTATTGCTAACTGTTGCACTGTTGAAATAAGTTGTTTATGGTTGTGTTATTGCTTTTTTTAAACTAGATGTGTCACCTAGGATAAAATCTGTCCCTCTTGCCACCTTGGTGTGTTGGGCTTAATAGGGGTGTGACCAGAGTCAGGTAAGAAGGAACCCATATCTCTTCAGCTACACCTGCGGGTGTGCTACACTACCTTTCAGGTGCTAAAAGAGCTTGTGGTGATGCTTTATGAACCAGTGGCAGATCTTTATGATACTTCCTTAATAAGTGAAATAGGGACAAAGAGCTTAAAGTTCATGATGGTGGTTCCCTTGCATAAAGTTAGGAAAGAGGGACATACCTGTTAGTAGCAATTCTCTGAAAAGATCAGTAAAAAGCTTTTGACTTTCAAAATGCTGAGGTTCCTGAATTGTCTGACTGAAAGTAGACAGAATTGCTTCCCACAACAAATGTCTCACCAATGCCACTGGATTCAGTTCTAAATCTGGATTACCAGTTAGATGGGCAAGGAAATCCCTGTAAATGTGGTGTAGATGTCATATAGTTAGACTTCAGCAAGGCCTCTGACAGTATACACCACAGGAAATTCATAGAAAAATGTAAATTTATGGAACTAGGAACCAAAATAGTACAGTAGATTGAAACTGCCTGTCTGAAAGGAAATAGAAGGTGAAAGCTAGAGAGATAGAGAATGAGAGGAGATGAACTTTGAAGTGACTAGGCCATAGAAACAGTACAATATATTGTAATTAGAATTACCCTAACATTATTTGTTACACAAAGTGAAAAGCTACTGATCTAAGGCCACAAAACTGCTGGCATGTCCCATTTCTTTTATTTTAAGTTTTAAGGTTAGCCACTCATATTAAGTTCTTAATAATACTTTTAAATTTATTTTGAGTGTATGTGTGTGCATTTATATATATATATATATATATATATATATATATATATATATATATATATATATATATATATATATACACACACACACACGCACACACACACACACACACACACACATATATATATATGCAGATACATATATAGATAAAGATATAGATAAATATGCATATTACCTTTAATATTACATTAATGATCCCTTGAGGCTGTAACACTAATGCTGGTATGCATTTTCTTGATTATAAGTTGTAGTCTGTGATACTCATATCTGTAAAGAAAAATTATAAACTTTTTCTATGTCTATTACATAATTTCTTCTCTGTTGTGAATGTTGCATTATTTGGACTTTATTGCAAAGAAAGGAGATTTTAATTTTAAAGTGGGTGCATTTAAATCTTCACAAGTATAACTTTTACTCTAACTTGTTCATTATGAAGCTGAATGCAGTCAGCAAAGTCTTAAACTGTCTAAGTGTCTAATCCATGTGTCTCTGTAGCAATGGAAAGCTGTTATCTTTGTCAACAGATAAATGACGGAAGTTCACACGTACAAATTGAGTATCGGGCCAGCTAACAGGAAGGGTGTTTTCTACAGATGACATTAAAAATACAAGCTTGTCAGATGAAGTGTTCTTTGAACCATATATTTTAAAAATAAAGATCAAAGTCACATGCAGGGTATGACTGAGATATCAGCAGTGGAGTCGCAATTTTTACACAGACCCTGTTCATACCCTGTATACTGACCTGTTTTCTTAAGTGATATTGAATAAATGTTTACCAGTAATTATTAAAACGTTCTTACAAAACTGATGGATACACAGTGCAGAATTTTGCAATATGTGGAATCATAACATTGCAATAGTATGGACAGACCAAAGCTAAATGACAAAAACACAGACACACACACACACACACACACACACACACACACACACACACACACACACGTAGTAGATAGCATATTCTAGGTCACAATTATTAAAACAAAGTCAGTCTAATATTTCTATTTGAAAAATATATAAATTTTATGAGAATTATTATGAATCTAAAAACAACAAACTACTTTTTTGAGAAATGAAAAAAATGACATGATTGTATATAATTGTTTAATAAGAATAATAAACTGCTAGTGGAACACCTTAGCTGGTTGTTTAATGACTATTGTTTTCTGCAGGTATGCTCAGCACTTTCTTCGGGAATTGTATGCATTTAGTTAATAGTGTCAATTGAAATCAAATGGCATTTTAGTGTGTTCTTTGAAATGGGTAAGTCAGTGAGCAGCTCAAAGTTCTTATTGCCTGTACATAGTACACTTTTGGAACTGATAATAAACAGATTTTAAATATGAAACACAGCAATGCATATATTACTATGAGGGTGAATTGTTCAGCTTTAAAAAGCTGTTAACCTCCTTTCACCTTCTTATGCAGCTGCTGTATCAGTTTAATAGTTTCATTAGTAAGCCATATTTCTCCAGACTGGAACATCAATGTCCAGTCTAAACACACACCATAAATACACTGTCTTCATACATTTTTAACAGCACTGAGTAGTTCATAACATATAAAGCTCTTCTGCAACATGGACAGAATGGTTTGGAGGGACAGGTATATCTCACAGAGATTAACACTGCTCTGGACCTGGACAGAGGCAGCTCTTAAGTGCTTTATGCCATGCATGGGTCCCCTCAAATTATCTGTGGTATCATCCAATGTATTATCATTATGAGTAATATATAATTTTATATATATATCTATATATATATATATATATATATATATATATATATATATATATATATATATATATACATACATACATATATATGGATCTAGGACTGTTACAGTCCAAATCTACTATCACTGAACACACTTTAGCGAAAGCGCTTTCACCAAAAAAGCACTTTCACTAAAGTGTGTTAAACAAACAAAAAAATAAAATTAAATTAACGTTTTTGCTGGGGGGGTCAAGCCCTGCTGCACCCCCCATGTGGGGGACAGTGCCCCCCACACCCCCTACTTTAATATCCTCAG
Source organism: Protopterus annectens (assembly GCF_019279795.1). Lineage (NCBI taxonomy): Eukaryota > Metazoa > Chordata > Ceratodontiformes > Protopteridae > Protopterus > Protopterus annectens. Next base: position 450,611,168 of record NC_056745.1, read on the forward strand.
TCCAAGATCACACTACAGTGGGGAAAAGGGAATTTTCCCTTATCCGCACCGTAGTACGACCTCCTCAACAGGCATACTTACGTGAAAGTGCTTCTTCGGTGAAAAGCACTTTCGCGTAAGTATGCCCGGCCGTTAGTGATTCGGTGATATTTTCATTTGGGGATCAGTATGGATCCTATATATATATATATATATATATATATATATATATATATATATATATATAACATAATAGACATTATAGTGGGATGAGTAAGACCAGTCTATAATCAAATGGAATAAGTTATTTCGAGCACAAAAAGGGAAACTGGCTAGGCTTAAAAATGACCTGCAAGGGCAGCTAGCCTAGTACTTACATATGAACCTATGAACCTATATAATCTAGAGTCTGCCTCAGTAAGAAGTAATACTAGTTAACACCATAAATGTCTTATTTATGCCTGGCAAAACATAATTAAAATGTGCTATAATGCACAGATCCATTTAGCTTTAGTTATAAGGAAAACTCTGTACAAATGAAAGATGCCTGTTCCTTTTCACTTTTTTGTTCTGAGGAGAGGCGCCTGTCATAGGAAAGGAAAAGTGCAACCTCTTTACAAACTCCATGCACAACAGCTACAGACTCCAAATTTTGCTAAACAACACATGCAGTTTTAACTTTCTCTTGTTCCATAAAACATATATTTGCATTAATCATACTGGGAGCAAGTTAGATAGCCTTTTTCAGTGAACCTATACATACATACAAATATTTCAAAAATGGGCATTGATGCCCTTCTAACCCACTAAAACAGTTGCTCCTGTAATAAGTGTCCAGGATGTTTTTAAATAAATCTAAACTAGTGCTTTCTTTAATGTAATTTGGTAGTCTGTTCCATGCTTCAGCTGCTCTGTCAGACATTGCAACTAAAACTAGCAGAAGGAGGTGAGTAAAGGTCGGAGCAAAACAAAACAATGAAAAGTATATAAAAACAAAATTGTTTTTTATATACTTTCATTTTTTATATGCTCTGTCAGAGAACCAATTAGTGCATTTCTCATTCCTATAGAATCTTCTATGTAGGTTGTCTGACGATTCTCTACTACCTTTTAATAACCCCAGATCTCCTGTTAAATATCCATACGAGGCACTGCACAGTTCAGATATTTTAGTCTTTTATAATAACTTAAATTTTCATGTCCATGGATGCCCTTGGTATACTTCAGTTGTACTCTTTCCAGTTTACTCATGCTTGTTTTCTTATAACGTTTCCATATTGTTATCCATACTCAAATTTGGGTGTAATATAATTAAAAACAACAATTTCATCATTTTTGATTTCCTAGACTTTATAATTTTTTCATACAACCTATAATTCTATAACTATGATTAACCAATTAGTTGATATGATTATAAAAACTCAAATCTGGATCTACCCGTACACATAGGTCACTAAATGAATCCAGTTTCAGTCACTGTGATCACTATGTATTGTATTAAATAATCACCTTTCAATTTATTTCTCCCAAATTTCATGTACTTAGTTTTTGATTTATTTATTAGCATATTTTTCTCATGTGCCAGATTGGTCGATTTAGTCAAATTGTTTGTCTGATATGCCCTGTCTGTAACACATGTAATCAATTTACCCATTTTCAAGCCATCTGCATACAGACAGATGAAAAAGGTAGGTCTGAAAGATACAATCTAAACAAGTAAGGGACTAGGACAGAACCCTGTGGGACACCCTGACTGTAACCAAGGATTTCACCTGTCCAATTGCTGTATGATACTTGCCGTGTCCGATCTGTAAGTCATGCAGCTATCCATCTTATCAAGAGTACATCAATACCTAGTTGTTCTAATTTGTTCATCAGTGTTTTGTGTATGCTCCTGCCAAATGCTAAAGTTAAATCTATATAAATTACATCACAGCCCAATTTATAGCTGTTATTATAGTGTTATGGAACATCATGTCACAGGTGGTAATAGATCTGTTTTCAACATGTGCATGCTGATATATGGTATCAAGTCCCAGTCTTTCCTTTTCTGATAATAACTTGTTCAATATTACCTTCTGCATTATTTTTCCACAATATGAAAGTAGACTTAAGGGTCTAGACGACTGGTCTTGTCCTACGCCCCTTTCCCTTAAAGACAGGTTTAATCAGTGCATGTCTCCAATCTTGAAGAATTTCCCCATATTTATATGACCTAGTGAATAATAGATATAATGGTATTGTAAGTTCTTGCTGAAGTGTTGTCAGGTAATTTTTACTAATTCTGTCTCCTCCATGTGCTTTGTTTGGATCTAGTTTGTGCAGTTCTTTTTCAATATATTCTAATTTGATTCCAGTATCTGGGGTAACCTGGATATCACTAGTACAACTTATCACTCCTTTTGTGGAGCCAAACTGTTTTGCATAAGTTTTTGTAAATATATCTATAATCTGTTGTGTCTGAGAATACATTTTAGAAGCTGCACACAGTTTATCAATTTGTGTGTCTTTACAACTCCCATATCTTACGCATCTATAAAATGGTTTCCTATTATGCTCAATATTGTTATATAAAGTTTCTTCAAATTTTTCTTGATATTGTCTCACACTATGCTTAATTAAGCCTATCTCCTTTTATGCTCCTTAGTTTATAAATTTCTATAACTCAGCTATTGCCTGATGTTGGCAAGCATTCTTCCTTTTTCACAGCCATTAATAGTTTTTAATTTACTTCTTCAGCTTATTTGTGGTCTCTCTTTTTGTCCTTTTCTATAAGTTCAGAAATTAAAGCTTTTTCAGTCAGCGGGGCTAACTTGTAGAATAAGATTCCATAGAAAATTTGATCACTACAATCTTTTCTACTTTTGTGGATGAATTAAAATTGTGTTTAGGTAAAGTTTCAAAATGAAAGACTTTTGACATACCACAAATTCCACTGAGCGTACTGTTGTTTGCTTAGTTTGGCTGTTACTATTCTATTTATTCTGCTCAGGATATGGTCATTTTTATCAAAGAGGGTGACTTCATAGTTCCTGTATAAAATTACCCTTCCACTAGAATCTAATGTTTAATATATACTGTTCATGACAAGATCTTATGACATAACTATGTTTAACATTTCAGATAAAAACACTGAATAATACCAGAGTTATGAGGTTATATTGTTTAATTGGGTCTATATTACAATGTTGATATGGCTGTTCATCGAACGCCCTTACGTCTAAACATGTACACCAGAATACCAAAATTCTGAACAGCCACAAAAGTGATTTTTTTCCCAGGGGAAAAAAAATCACTTGGCCGTTTTCGGGAATTTGCTGTTTCCTCCACTGTAGTGTGATATCGGCATTGGTATATTTAAGCAGGGGGGTGGGGGGCAAAACCCCCCACTTCATTGTGTCTGTCTGTTTGTTTTGTTTATTGCTGACTCAGTGATTTTTTTCCCTGGGGAAAAAATTGCTTTTGTGGCCATTCAAAATATTGGTATTCCGGTGTATACATGTTAATGTAAGGGCATTCAATGAACAACCTTGTCGACATGGTAATATCGATCTTTTTAATTTAGGTACAGTCTTTTTATTTTATCAGTTGTACACCTTTGAAAAATTATCCATTCAGTTTTAACCAAATCATATTATAAAAAATAAAATTAGTTAAATAAATATATAAGTAAATAAATATACTACAAATGTGGCCATATAGCAAAAGCTGCCAGCTTAACAACAACCTATCCGTGATTCAAAACTTGCCACAGATGCAGCAATCCAGTACAGTTTTGAGAGGAGCGTATGCAGCATGAGCAATGCAAATGCTATGGCTGGGAACCACATTTCCCTTACTGTTGACTCAAGCTGCTTATCTGATACTTGTACCAGGCAAAAAGAAATTCAAAACATTTGGCAAATAATAGATCACCCCATGTATACTTCTTATGTGCTGTTGCCACACCAAGGGTGTACAGTGAAATATTTTTCACCCCTATCCTTAATACTCTTAGTTTCTCAAACCTAGACATTTCCCAAATGTAACCCATGCTAGCAAAGTCTCCATACTGGGAGAAGCCTCTAAATGTGGTGCATCCAAATCCCCAGATTCTTCTAGGATGTGAGGTACCAGGCATCAACATTTGAGCAGCACCTGAGTGAAGAGCCATCATTGCAGTTTGCAGGGTTTGCTATACTCCTATGTTATCCTTAAATTATGCTGACATCAGCACTGGGATGGTTGGACAATGGGGAGTGACTTGAGCCTGTGTACTCTTACTTAGCCCAAAAGGTAGTCATATCCCCTCCATCCTACTACTCACCAATCTAGTGAGTCCTAGCCACAATAAGAGCTCTAGTAAAGAGATTCCCTGCATGCTGTCCCTCAGGATAGGCATGCTTACCATGCATGCTTATATGTTCATAGCTACATGCAAGGCTATCAGTCTGCAGACTATTTCAAGCCTAGCCAATAACCTGGAGTCAGAATCAAACTCTGTGCCATGTATCTCTAAGGTAAAGAATGTAACCATTATTCCAACCCCTCCCCCTTAAGAATTAAATAATTTACCCTCAACACAGGAAGCAGATTATTAACAAGTCAGAGGTTTAGTCCTCTGTGCTAACTGCCAGACTGCTCCATTGTCAACCTGCTGAGCCACTAATTGAACTTGGATCACTCTGGCCATAGGCAGGGTTTTGTCCTTCTAGCACTACCAGTGAGGTCTGGGGTATACAAAGATTTCTTATGTTTAAGTAGCAGGTTGACATTTGGTATTTACAAAAATCTACTCTGGTCATGGTGCATTAGCAAAGTGAGACAGAAAATCTTTTGAGTACATACCTTTCCTGTGCTTCTGCCAGCAGTTAGCATAATCTTCAGCTTGTCAGAGTTACAAGTTTAGAGCACCTACAAGCCATTTTCCTTAGTTCTTACACCCAAATCTTGGCCCCCCTAATGAAATATTGTCACTATTAACACTGAGTGCCAGCACCGGAAAAAAGACTGAAAATGCAGGAGGAGAGGAAATATTGAGCATCACTCTTTTTTATTTAAATTTATTTCATCCCTGTATCTTCAAAATTCAACTCTGAGATCACCATACCTCACAGAAAAATGAATATTCCAAAAATTGTCAATCTCAGACCTACTATACATAAGACTGTTTCTTTCAGCCACTGAGTCTCCATATTATGGGAGTCACTGAAGCGGACCCTGACATTTTAAATGGTTATCCTAAATCTTCTACATTTTAGCACATTTTTCTGACAATGGAGTTTACAGAGCATCAAGCTGTAACCTGAGGATCCTACTGGCAATCAAATATTGCATTCCCTCCTCATCCCTCCAGTCAGCAATCAGAATGCCCATTGACCCTCTACTCATATCACTGCCCCCAGGTGGACTTCTGCCTTCTGTCCCTTCCAGTTAGCAGTAAATGTTTGCTGCTACCTTCCCATCAGCCTTGCATGCCAGCATTCAGTCTTATGCCATTTTTTGTAACTTATACTGTTAGTGATCAGGGTCTGTAGGTTCCTTTCTTTCATGCACAACTGGTCAATGGTCATACTGTTCATACACAGAGACTGGACTCTAGGGCATGTCATTCAAGTACACTGACAGTGATCAAAGCATATGGTGTCTACTCTTAGCACACTGTCAATGTTCAGAGCCTGTAGTATCTAGTCTTAACATGCTATCAGTGATCAGAGCCTATACTACCCAGTTCTTGCAAACTGTCAATGATCAGAGCCTATGGTATCTAGTCCTAGAACACTGTCAATGATCTGAACCTATGGTATCCAGCCCTAAAACACTGTCAATGATCAGAGCCCATGGTATCCAGTCCTAGAACACTGTCAATGATCAGAGCCTATGGTATTCAGTCCTAGAACACTGTCAATGATCACAGCCTATGGTATCAAGTCCTAGAACACTGTCAATGATCAGGGCCTATGGTATCCAGTCCTAGAACACTGCCAGTGATCAAAGCCTATGGTATCCAGTCCAAGAACAATGTCAGTGATCAGAGCCTATGGTTTCCAGTCCTAGAACACTGTCAATGATCAGTGCCTATGGTATCCAGTCCTAGAACACTGTCAATGATCAGAGCCTATGGTATCCAATTCTAGAACACTGTCAATGATCAGAGCCTATGGTATCCAGTCCTAGAACGCTGTCAATGATCAGAGCCTATGGTATCCAGTACTAGAACACTGTCAATGATCAGACCCTATTGTATCCAATCCTAGAAAACTGTCAATGATCAGAGCCTATGGTATCCTGTCCTAGAACACTGTCAATGATCAGAGCCTATGGTATCCAGTCCTAGAACACTGTCAATGATCAGAGCCTATGGTATCCAGTCCTAGAACACTGTCAATGATCAGAGCCTATGGTTTCCAATCCTAGAACACTGTCAATGATCAGAGCCTATGGTATCCAGTCCTAGAACACTGTCAATGATCAGAGCCTATGGTATCCAGTCCTAGAACACTGTCAATGATCAGAGCCTATGGTATCCAGTCCTAGAACACTGTCAGTGATCAGTGCCTATGGTATCCATTTCTAGAACAATGTCAATGATCAGAGCCTATGGTGTCCAATCCTAGAACACTGTCAATGATCAGAGCCTATGGTATCCAATCCTAGAACACTGTCACTGATCAGAGCCTTTGATGTTCATAACTAGCACACTGTCACTGATCACAGCTTGTAGTGCCCATTTTTATCACTCTGCAATTGATCTCAAAATATTTTTATTTTATTTATTTATCCTTGTGTTGCCCATGGTAGTCTCACTAGGCTAGTAGCCTCTTTTCAGGGGAGACCCAAAGTGGTATTTATACTACTACTAGGAAAAACTTGGCTAGGGCATTGCGGAACTTCTCCTACCACTGCAACACTTGTAGTTTGTGTGGCTGATGACTGAGAACATCTGTTCCATTCCATTCTTGGCTCAGTGGCAGCTGGGAGAAGGGCACACAAAACATGGCAATGGACGAATGTTGAGTAGAGGCAAATGCTGACTCCAAAGAGTTATTTTTGGAAGCTTTGAAGGAAAAATTGATGTGGAGAACTGAGAGGAAGATGAAATAGAAGACACGGTAGACATTTTTCAAAAAAAAAAAAAAAAACTTGTTTGGAGATTTGAGGGGTGTAGAGTGACAGAAGGAAAATGTTATTATTACAACCCTCCAGTCAAGTGGAGGGTTGTGGGATGATATTCTGGAAGAACTTGTAAATCATAATGAGCCAGAGACAGGGAAGGGTTTATTAGGAGGAGATGTGATGGAAAGGATAAACATGGAATAGGGGCAAGAATTAAAAAAAAGGTCATTTGTAGAAGTGGTAGGTGAACACAAGGAATAAAGAAGGTAAAATAAGAAAACAGAAGAAACAGAAAGAAGGAAGTATATAGTAAGAATTCAAAGTAAAGAAGAATCCGAAATGGACAGGTGTGAAATATGGGACAAGACTGTCATGCCTTTAGGAATCAAGGCACAAGAGGGAAGATATCTTATTTTGATTAAAATGAGACTTATTGTGACATTTTATTTGAGACTACTGAAATATTAGACATTTTTTTTGGGGGGGGGGGGGAGAATATGAAAAAGGAAAATAAACATAGCCATGGAATAAATATATTGTAAAGACTTTTTTTCTGTGAGACACAAAAATAATATACAATTTCAGACAGAGACTGAAAGACATACTGTGAAAATATTTATTAAAGAAATTTTGCAAAGAAGTGAAGGATATTTCTAAAGTACTTGATAATAGAGGACTTTAGACAGGGTCTTTGGACTACTATTTCATTTTTGGAAATGGAAAATGGTAACATTGCAAATATTCCAAGCATTGTTAATGGTAATAGAGCTGTTGTTATGTACTGTGGATAACCAGAACATGTTTTTTTTCCCGTGGGAGGGAGGGATAGTTTGTAAGTAATTATGATAAAAAGAAATGTTACTTATGTGGGGGGAATGGTCATGATGCTAGAAAATATGAAAATAAATGTTATAAATGCAAACAAACAGGACATTTATGGATGGATTGTGAGAAAGAGAAAAGTTTAGAATATAATATAGAAAGACAAAATAGAGAAGAGATACATAATAAAGAGCAATTGCAACAAGACAACAAAAAGATAAAAGGGAGAGTAATAACATAAATCAAAAAGAAAATATGATTAATATACAAAAAGTGGACTGGGAGAAGGAACGTAGATCAGACGTTAGTTATGGAGAAGTTATAGACTGGAAAATGGTTAAAAAAAAAGTTCAGTTGGAAAAAGGGTTAAAGATAGGAAAATAAAATTTCGTGATGTAGGTTTGAAAGTAAAAAAGAAAGGAAATGGATAAATAAATGCTTTATTGTAAATCAAGGAGAAGGGAAGAAAATAATCGTAGAATTTTATTTATCAATATTAATGGTATAAAGAACATAGTAAGAAGGACTGGCGTGTTAGAATGGTGTAATATGTGTGAGGTATATTTAATAGTGTTAAATGATGTTAGGGGTTTAATTAAAGAGGAAAGAGAACAGACTGAGAATTTATGGTTAGGAGGCATAATATGAAATTTGGGTAGATAAGCATGTTCAGGAATTACTATATTATACAGGACAAAAATACAATTTCTGGATTATACTTAGTTAAATTAGGAAAATTAAAAGTAGTAGACTTTAGGTGGAAAAGAAAGTTTACAGACTTATAGCATTATATGCTTATGTGATATGTAAAGAAAGAGAGACATTATTTCAAGAAATATTAAACTATGTTGTGAAGATATGTGAAGGCTGCCAACCTAGCTAGATAAAATTTAGTAGCTAATTCTCTGTCATTTGTAAATATTAATATAAGCCACAGGCTTGTTCTCTTAAATGTAAGAAATTTATGTTAAATGTTGAACGTCAAAAATGTAACAACAGTGCACTCTGCTGGAAGAAAGCTGATAAGTCAAGCATTGTATGACTGATCTCAATCTCGGAGCCGTGATGTCTGGATCTGTAGATTCTTTCTATTGTTTTGAGACCAGATGTAATTGCTAGATTTTATGTATATAATCCCTGGGATTCAGCAAGCAGCCGTGCAGGAATAAGTTATTTCTGCATGGCAGGTACTGCTCCTGTACAGCACTGCAGCACGCCGTGCATATTCATGAGAGTGCGCTGCCTGTGCTATTAAACTAACATGGAGCCATGTACGAGTGCAGGGGGTATCTGCGAGCAGAGCTCTCACACTACACATGCCCCTGGACTCCAGAATTGCCTTTTGGCAATTAAAATGAGCGAGAACGCTCATAACACCCCAACATGTCAGGATTTAAACATACCTTACAACTGTACAGATTTTCGAAAGAATGTCCACAGTTTTGTCTCATATTTTTGGTGTGTTCCCCCTAAAATCTGCACCTTTTTGGAAAATAACTGAGGATTGAAGTCATTAAATAAAATGACAAACATTTGAGTTTAAAAGACTCCACATCCTTCAAAAAATCCATGCTAATGCATGAGCTATCATCAGCTGTCTCAATTTGTAAGAGTGATATTTAAAATCTGTCCCTCTATTTGTCCCCTCATCATTTTAAGGTTTGTCCAGAGTTTATGCTCCAAGAGATGGAGAGGTATGCCCACCATGAAGCAGAAAGATGATAAAATAACAGGTTTAGCATTAGCAGGGATATTCTGAAGGGTATAGATAAAATAACACAACAAAACTTTTTTTTTATAACTGTGATAAAGTTTAAGCATAGCTGTGTGGGTGTGCCCATTTCTTAGCTACACTTAGTCCAGTTTAAACAGCACAAGAAGCTAAACAGCAAGAGAGATCCAACATAAGCAGTATTGCAATGGTGTAGTGATTAGTGCATATGCTTTGAAAGCAGGCATTCCTGGTTTGATCCCCACTTTAACCAATTCACATTTTAAATGTGACAGCAGTGCATAAACAATTTTATTTTGTATTACCTACTAAATAACATATATTTGTTAACCAGAGTACTGAATTAGGTCCAGATGTGAGGTGTCAGTGTAATAAAGTTGTGAAATCCTCATATAAACACAAGTGCCCCATTCAGTATAGTCACACATGAATAAATGTAATGAAAGCACATTGGGGGATGTCAGGGACAGTAAACAAATTTATAATATGTAATGAATGATGAGTCAATGCCATACAGCAGATAGTCTATAAAATGAAAAATAAGCAATGCTAAGCATTGCACAGCTCTGCTTACCAGGTATAAGCATTGTGTAAATATGACTGCTAAGCAATGAGTAGCCCAGCTAAATGGATTTGCCCATTGGTAAGCAGTGCTGAACCTGGACCTTTAAACAATGCCAACCTTAGCTAAGCAGGTTTGCCTGTAGCTTAGCTCAGCATATTCAAAACTGTCCAATCATGGCAAAGGGTGGGAAGTTGTCTGTATTTAAACCCCACAGCCAGAATGCAGCTCATAACTGGTTGCAGCTTCCCACTGTAGGCAGCATGGCTGGAGTCAGAGAGGGATTGCATTTCTGGGTGCAGCGCTGGGGCATCCAGTAGTCCAAGGTCATGGTAGGACTCCTGGTAAAAAAACATGATGAGAGACTGCTGCAGGGCCATTACCAATGCTCACAATATAAAGTGGAAGCCTGGGACCATCTCGCCCATGACCTTACCAGTGCCACTGGTATCCCTTGGACTGGTGAGCAGGTCAGGCACCACTATGCTGACTTGAAATGGAGGAAGAGGGAGCTCTTGGATTAGTGGATCCAAGAATCAAGGCAGGCGAGTGATGTCCCAGCAGTGTGTAAGTACTCATACCAGTAACTGTTTAATAATGTCCAGCCTGTGTATGCAATGGATAGTTATGGCTAAATATTTCTATATTTCTCTTACAGCTGCAGCTGAGTGGGCTGTGAATCAGGAAGCCCATGCGAGTAGGCTGCAAAGGCTGCATCGCGAGGCTGGTGAGTAACAATCCTGCTTATAGTAGTCATACCAAATAAATATAAAAGTAGTAGAAAGTCAGCTGCCAGTATAAAAACTGTTTTGTGTATGGGTTTTACTGAATAAACCAGACAATATGACAGTAATAGTCCCATATAGGTTGAATTTAAATAAAACTGTAACTGCTTGTCAATAAAGCTCTAAATCCAGGACTGGTTGGGTTTACTCTGGTATTGTGTGGCATTTTTAGTGTTGCATTCTCTGAATAGTAATGTTGTATTAACCACTGTTACCCACACTGTGCTACATAATAAAAATGTCTAGGAATGTCTGTATAAAATTGTTGTAATTACAAGGTCAGATTGTACAACCATGAGAGACTTAGACAGTTACACCTCCTCATCCACTGGTCCTGCACCACTTTCGGGTGGAACCACCTCAGGGGATGGGGCTCACCCCTCTCCCTGGGAGTGGGTGTGGACAGGAATCTGTCACCCATAGTCAGGTCCGGGGCTTGGTGCATAGTGAGCTCTGCAAGAAGTTTGGAGATCTGTTACACCAGCTTGATGGCCACGTGGCACATTTAGAGGGTCAGCCTACCCCTCCTATCCAGACCCCAGCACAGCCACCTTTGGGGCTGTGAAGGTGCAGTGGTGACTGCCCATGGGTGGGGACCTCAGTCCCACTGTTTCCATTTGGGGGCTCATGAGCTTCTGACTTCCAAACACCCCTCCTCGTCCAAGGTGTTTACCTCCCACATGTGTCATATACCGCCTCTGTATGCTGTCTTGTCTGTCTCCGTACCCAACCTACCTCCCCAAATATACCTACTATCCTTCCCCAACATCCCACTCTCACCTTAAAAAAAAGAAAAAAGGACAATCAGTTTCCAAAAAAAAATCTCGCCACAGACATAGCTGTCCAGTTTGCACACTTGTCCACTGGACACTTGTAATCTGGTGTAATTGGCTTCACAACATATTGCTGTTGTCCTCACCCCTCTCTCAGGGGTTTGAGTGTCCAAATCTACCTCCAAATTTAGTTTATATGCACAGCTGTTGCTGTAGAAGAAATGGATAGCTATGGACCTTCCCTACAC
>NC_056745.1:450625663-450763163 GCF_019279795.1 Protopterus annectens
CTGTTATACACTGTGAAAGATGCTGGAGTTGCAGGATTGGTTACAACATACCCTTACTCAGGAATATGAACTCAGAAACACAAATGGATGTTGTCATGTACCGATAGCAATCAATGGAGATAATGGCACTAATATATCAGATACAAGACCTGTGTGGTAACCACACAAAGCATAGCAGCCAATCCTCTGGCCATCATGTGGATAGGCCCAAGCTATGCAGACAGACTGCATTCCATGCAAAGCTACCATGTACACACAAACCCTATAAAACCAGCAGTATTCAATGCATATAACAGCAATACTCACACTGTCCATAGGTCTGGAACCTTATACAAAGATATATTTGGCCTGTGTCTGCAAGTCCTGTTGTAAGAGGTATTGCTACCTGCTGTTTGTAACACTGCTGCCCACACACAGGAAGGATGTCTTCCATACAGGAAAGGTAAAGGCACAATGCCCACATGATGTAGTGATTTATAGTAGTGGGCTGCTATGACACTGGCTATTGGAAGTACTAAGCAGCTGGCTGCATGCAGTTAGCAAGCGGGCAATACCAGTTGGTGCAGAGGCCATCACCTGATCATAAGCATCATCTACAAAAGCCATGCTGCAACCTATTCAAACCAGCTCAGTCCCTGTAGTGGAGAGAGAGAGAGACAGAGAGAGAGAGAAAAAAAACAAACAAAAAAACAGAAATAATAGTAAAAAATAATACTAAAAAAGAAAAAAACAACAAACAAGGGAGACATCCTGAAGTGCAACACAGAAAAGAGCAAACTAATAAAACAGGTATGTGAAACATGTCAGCATGTAATTGAATATAGTTCTTGGTCTGTAATAATGGGATGATGATTTTGAAAGCTTGATATGTGCCATCAAGACTTGCCACAATGATATCCTGCTGAATAACTGCTATGGACATACCATCTGGCCCTGTGAGCATACCTGTCAACTGTATGGATCTGCACAGAATGACAACATGTAAGCCATCATAGTGTTTGTTCTGTTCCTCCAAACATGTATATTAGTCTGGCAAATAGCTGAAGTTGGAAGTAATGAAGTCATGATAGACACATGAGTGTCAGACCCCACCACCTTCAGAACAGTCATGCTAATGTGAAATATATCATGCACAAACTTCATAGGTTTGTAATAGGCCTGTCTACGATCTGCCCCTATAAATCCCCCCCTAATGTTAGGCTGTGTCCACATGTGAGGCTCTGTTTTGTAGCAAGGCAGAACAGTGCAGCAGTTGAGGAAGGAGGTTCAGAGTGTTGACCTGATATCAATCCATATATATTATCTATATCTATATATATATATATATATATATATATATATATATATATATATATATATATATATTTATGTAGACTATATATATATATATATATATATATATATATATATATATATATATATATATATATATATATATATATTTATGTAGACTATATATATATATATATATATATATATATATATATACACACACACACACACACACACACACACACACACACACACACACACACACACACACACACACACACACACACACACACACACACACACACACACACACATATATATATATATATATATATATATATATATATATATATATATATATATATGTCTACTTGAGTTGGACGAAAGACCAGAAGATCGAAATCTGGAACTCAGAGATGAAAACAACAAAACCGCAGAACACCGAAAAGTGCGAAATTCAAAATCCCAATGTTAAGAGAGTTTGAATTTGCGCTTTTCGTGTTCTGCTATAGGTAAGTGTGTGTGTGTAAGTGTATTTGTGAGGGGAAATCCTGTGTGTAAGTGTGTATTGTGACTGTGGTGTGTGTGTGTGTGTGTGTGTGTGTGTGTGTGTGTGTGTGTGTGTGTGTGTGTGTGTGAGGGACTGTACTGTATGGGTGTGTGTTTGCCTTGTGTGCCTGTTTGTGCGATCTAGGAGTTAGAGTATTAAAGTAGGTCGGTGTGGGGGTCCAGGGGCTTGCCATTAGTGTAGGGTGTTTTGTTTAGTAGTGTGGGGCAGTTGTGTGTATGTTTTTGTGTGTTATGTGTGTTTTGTAAACTTACGTGATTTTTGGTGTTCTGGGGTTTCGTTGTTTTCGTCTCGGTGTTCTCATGCTTCGTTCTTCTGGTCTTTAGATGTTACGAAGTAGACCCATATATATATATATATATATATATATATATATATATATATATATATATATATATATATATATATATATATACACACACACACACACACACACACACACACACACACACACACACACACACACACACACACACACACACACACACACACACACACACACACACACACATACATATCCCCTACTGTTGAATGACTGTGCTGCATGTTATGTTTAAGAACACATCACACATATCTGCAGCTCAGGTGGCTTACTGGTAAATTGATGTAGCTATGGTATGCAGGGTCCTGGGTTACACACTTGCAAGGGCTGATAATGTATTTGCTGGCCAGAACAAGGACTGCTGGATACAGAAGGATTAAGGCACCTGTATGTAGTTGCAAGTGCGTGCAAAATTGACAGTTATGTATGGTGTGACATTTGTGTTGGTAAGAGATTGCCCTTTTTATATTAAGGTGAGAGTGGGATGTTAGGGAAGGATAGTAGGTATATATGGGGAGGTAGGTTGGTTCAGAAGACAGACATGACAGACAAGACAGCATACAGGGGTGGTATATGACACATGTGGTGGGTAAACACCTTGGACAGGGAGAGGTATTTAGAAATTGGAAGACCATGAGCCCCCAAATGAAAACAGTAGGACTGAGGTCCCCACCCATGGGCAGTCACCACTGCACCTTCATGACCCTGAAGGTGACTGTGCTGGGGCTAAACAGGAGGGGCAGGTTGAACCTCTATGTGTGTCACAAGGTCCTGAAGGTGGTGTAGCAGATCCCACAATTCTCTGCAGAGCTCCCTATGCACCAGACCCTGGACCTGACTTCAGGTTACAGGATCCTGTCTGTGCGTGCTCCCGGGGGGGACAGGCCCCATCCCCTGTGGTGGTTTCACCTGAAGGTAGTGCAGGACCAGCAGATGACAAGGTCTCCAGTTGGGTCCCAGATGTGCTGTGGCTTGGTGCAATTACCAGATGAGGTGGGAGAGTTGGTTCTGCTGGGAACAGCCTTCCCAAACCTGCTATTGTGTTGCAGTTTTAGAACATACATAGGTAGTAATAGTCAACACAATCCAGGATTAGTTATAACAGCATGCATACATATTTCCAGTAACCCAAAACACCAGATTTGGAACAGTTGCATAGTAAACAGAATACATGCATATATGGAACAACAGTGGCCATTACAAAGGCATGCAGGTTACATTGTTAGCAACATGCCACCAATGATATTGTTGAAACATAGAACATGAATAGAAACACATTTCAATATTTATTGCACAATAGGATATATGTCCCAACAGTAGGTTTGGTGTAAACATACCCATTGATGTGTGTGTTCAGATTAGGTGTGCAGATATGGCGGGGGAGAGAGAGAGATGTCAGTTAACAACTATTATATCCTTGTAGTATGAGGTCTTCAGACCTTTTTACCTGTTTATGTCTTGCAGGTACCATGTCAAGAGAGCAACTGCCGGCATTCACTCCACAAGAAAATAACAGCTTCATCAACTTCATGGTGCATCACCATGGAACCCTCTTTGGGCATACGGCCCATGATCTGCAGGAGAGGACTGCCCTGTGGAATGAGCTCATCCACAGGGTAAATGATGTCAGACTGCATAACAGCAGTTATGAGCAGGTGCGACATCGTTGCACTGACCTCATCTGCCAAGCTCGTCAGCATGCTGATGCAGTTAGGAGGGACCAGCTAGCCACAGGTGGGGGGTGTCATGCCATCCAGCCCCTACTGACACATGTGGAGGAGGTCCTCGCCAGCCTTGGGGCACCCGCTCGCCAGTAAAGTCAAGAACTGGAAGATAGCATTGTGGAGGTGGGTGCTACCCACACAATGAATGAGGAGCGTGCGAGTAAGGCCCCAGGGCACATTAGTAGACTACTGTTGCTTAACCATCCTCATCTGTAAAGTATCTTCATGCATATGTCAGATAACATAGTCAGCCATTGCAGTGTAATAATGAACAAATGTGCATAATCTGTAGTATTGTGGGTTTGTACTGTTGATGTACTGAAATGCTGCTCCCACCTTGTACCAATGCCACAGGTGTGGCTACTGAAATCACATCTCTCACACAACTATGTAGGTCCCTCTGATATACAGCTGGGGCAGCAGCCTGTAGCTGGTAAGTATGGAGGTCTTTTGTTTAGGTTTGCCAATACACTGGCCATGTTACGGCCATGGCATTTGCCATGCACACATTTAACATACCTACCCATAATGCATGCTGTACATGTTCACTTACTGTTGCTGTCAACTGCATTGCATCACAGTGGTCGCCATGGTGGCATATCTGAAGTGTATGTAAGAGTCCTGCAGTATAACTAACAACCTGTCCGTGCAAGATATGTGGACAGAGATGAACATAATGGTGGGACAAATGGCCTACAGTAGGGACATGTCTGAAGCATTACCCTTATACAGTGGCTACAACAGTGAGTGTATATACCAGAATTGCAATGGCAACTGTTACAGATCTACACAATGGCATATCACAATACCATGTTTCACAACTTCTACAGCCTGTAATGTGATCCTAACATGAGCAATGAATGTGTAAGATGGAATCTTATGTTAGGACAACAAATATGGGGAATACATACCTTAGAAGCATATGTGTGTCCACTCCAAACAACATATTGTGGAAGCAGCTTTTGAGGTACTGCAGCATTTTCTCATCTTGAGGATGCACCTTCCATCAAGTACGGGTACTCAATGTCACACCAAGTAATGGTCTGCTGTCCAAGAAGTATGTCCATGACATTTGCCCACTCACCTGAAACAGAGGCAGCCTTGGCTTTCACACATCTTACAAACCATGGAATGGATCCCATATCCAAAAGGTAGCACTCAGGAGTGGGAGACATAGCCTTACCTTGCCATTGTATATACCATGGCAAACAGTGCAGACAAGCATGCATGTGACGATAAAGTACGGGACACCATTAGTGTAGAAAATAAACAGATGCCCATCCAAGACAGATGACAACATATGTTGCAAACTGGTCATGGAGGCTGCCCACACACATGCAGCAACACTGAGGGACTTGCAGGAATGTCTAGCAAGTACTGCCTGTGCAGTACATGTGTTGACAATTACCTGGACTCTGCATAAGTGTGGCCTATAGGTCAGGGTAATCAGATGGAAGAGTTGTTCCACAGGAGACATCATCCAGGGCTCTCTACAGATAGCATATGCATAACATCAAGTCTCCCAAAGACATGTGTTGCAATGTGTAATGGTGTACCGAGACCAAGGCTGAAACCTACAGACAGTATTTATAAAGATACATGTGCTGCACAAGCAACACCTCACTCTACCTCAGGCCCACTATCCCCATCTGTACCTTGCTGGTGCCAGTGTACACCTGTAGGTATGCTGTTCATTAGCAGGAACTAGGCTGGTAGACATTGTGTTCTGAATTTGGGACACTGCAAAATGACACTTGTGTGGCTCATAGTTGTCAAGCATCTGCAAAAAGGCTGAGGATGGGGAGGGGTGTCATCCTGAAACACAACAGTGAACTGAAGCATACATCCAAAGCTCACTAAGAATGGTTGTATCTGAACACAGTCAATGTCATGCATTGTGCCAGACATAACCCTGACTCCACAGCAATAGTGAAGACACTGTGTGACCTCCAAGGGCTGTGCGCATGAGCTGACCTTGCAATCTGGCAGAGTTGGGGGACATTTGTAGGGCAGAGTGACCTAATAATGGCAAGTGAAGATGGGCTGTGCTAGTATAGACCTTCCAGGAATAGTGACTGCTGTAGTTCACTTAACAGGTGCTGCAATAAACCATCATGTTAAGGGTGTACACACTTATGCAACCCACATATTGTATGCATTACAATCAACATCTGCACAACTAGCACATTTGTTTGATACTGCATTTGAATGCACAGGTCATATGTCACATATCAGGTGTGTGTAATGTTAACATATGCAGTATTGTGGCAGCATTGCATATCAGGGAAGAGGGTGGCATGTCAATAAGTGTGTGTACACTCCTCATATCCACACTAAGCTTTGAATGTTGTCAGTGTAATTGGATTTTATTGCTCATACATGCACTGCTGATGATGAGATCTGCAAATCGGATATCAGACATTCACTATTGACATCTGTCCTCATATCAACCCAGGTATGTGTCAGACAAACACATAGCAAACATAACTGCCGCACATATACACATTCATCAATGGTGTGTACACTTGTGAGGTATGGAGCACGTTACATGGCAGGGTGCTGAACAGGTGCACAGTAGTACTGTGTACATGGGTGCAGTGTGTTCCAGGGGAAGGGGCATCACCTACTAACACAACTCATGCATCACAGAGATGTATAATGTTGGTAAGAGGGATTGAATATAGCTGCAGTGCATGCTGTTGAGTGCAATATGTCATACATGTTGACAGTTGGGTAATGTGAGGTCTGTGTAATATCTTTGTGCCATCTCACCTAAGTGTGAGTCTGTGTGTGTGTGTGTGTGTGTGTGTGTGTGTGTGTGTGTGTGTGTGTGTGTGTGTGTGTGTGTGTGTGTGTGTGTGTGTGTGTGTGTGTGTGTGTGTGTGCGTGCGCGCGCATGTGTGTGTAGAGGTAAGCAATGGTGTACAGGTCTTAAGGTGTGTTTTCTGGTTTCCCCTCACAGGTGGCAAGGTGGTTCAGGGTACCTCCTGCAGGCAAACTGATGTTAGTGTCCATACAAACTCAAACAATGAAGATAGGTATGGTGAGGCACAGGTGGGGTTTTCAGGGGCTGAAGCTGTGCCATCGGTTGACATCCCACTGTTATCCACCCCATCCCTGCACACAGTCACATTGCCTATACATACCCCCATCACCAATGGCCATAGATGAGGGACTGTTGGTGGGTGGTGGCAAGGGACAGGATACTTTAGGGACTATGGCAAGTGTGTCTGTACACAGCAGCCATAGCTGGATGACTGGTGAGGTACCACACAGGCAGCTGTACAGGAGAGCTTGTAGGAGGGGTGCTGGCCATCATGCCCCTGGCAGAAGTGTCACAGCAGGTGTCACCAGACACATGCTTTGGGCCATCATGGAGGCACAGGCATGTATGGAACGTTATACCAGACAGGGTCTGAGGCTCCAGAGGGCTACTCATTCTGCTGTTATTGACAACATCCGTCATCTCGCAGGTGCCCACCATTATTTTGCAGAGGTCCTGGATAGATGATTGTGTGCGACTGTGGGAATCCTTGACTGTGCAATGTCCGTGTTAGAGCATATTGTGGGAGTAGGGCAACAGCCACATGGATGTACGTCAGCAGCACCAACAGGTAGAGGTCTATGTGGATGTGCAACAAGTCAGAGCTGCTAATGTAGTGGCAGTACCAGCACTGGAGGGGAGGATGCTGTCCACACCAGAACACAGCAGGCCATGTGCACGTGGCCCGGGCCAGTCCCAACAGGGACACGGATCCAGCAGACATTTGTCATCAGGGGAGAGTAGCATATCTGGCCTTGTACCTGGTAGTGTCCGTGGTACCCCTGGCAGGCACATTTCTCGTGTCAGTGAATGGAGATGGTGAACTGCACACCCTGCCATTTACGGTCTGCAGCTGTCCAACAAACCCCTGTATAGGGTAGCCACATTGCCAAACTGTGTGCATACACACACGCACACACACACACACACACACACACACACACACACACACACACACACACACACACATCACCAACACAGGTAGGGCACCTCCATACCTACATACACCACATCTGCACAGCTCAATTAATAATGAAACCCCCTAACACACACATGATATCAACCAAATGGCTCAGCCTAGGTCTCTGGCAAACCCACAACACACCCTGTGCATATGATGATACCTGTGCCACATCCCCGTCATCCATACCAGTGATGCAGGGACAGGCTAATATGGTTATGCTGCACAGGGCAACTGTACTAAGGTGTACCAATGTAATGCTGTGTAAAATGTTTTTAGCAGGAAAGTTTAATGGTTACATGTCAGGATGTGTAGCTGTCCAGCCATAGTGCATTATAGCTGTTATTAACACTGACTGATAGTGGTCTCCATAATGTATTCAGTTTGTGTTGTAGGTGTCTATGTGTCAGCAGGATGTTGATCTGCTGTTGTTTCCTACAAGGGGTATGGCACTGTGGTGACACATTGACTGTGTCATATCCTGGGTACAGCTGAACACAAGTAAGAGTTACTTCATGTGCCACATGGCTTATAGGTCTGAGGGGTGTATACAAGTGAGTGCATGGTGGCTGATGTCAGCAGCCCTTTGATAGTGGGCAATGGTAAGTGTACTAGGTGGCACACACCACGTTTGTGTAAAACACACACACACACACACACACACACACACACACACACACACGCACACACACACACACACACACACACACACACACACACACACACACACACACACACACACACAGGCTTTGGTGTTGATGCAATACACAGAGAATACTGTACACATGGATGTACTTAATTTTGCAGTGAACCCATTTTATCCTATGTAATTCCACCAAGACATAATAGGCAAAACATCATATCAATAAATAATCAGTCTACTACTTTAATGTCATTGATGATGGTACTGGCAGGGTATATGTCCCCTTCCCAAATGTAGTTCAATCCCGGCATTGGTAAACATAGGTGTGCTGGTGTGAGTGGCACAGCCCTACACTTTGGAGGATGTGGGGTGGTGTAGAACCGCACATAGTGTGAGTGATGTCTACTTAACCTGTTAGCATGCACTGTACAGTATTACAGCAGACTAAGCATGGGGATACACACAACAATAACCCCAATGAGGGTGGCTGTGTCAACAACATCGACAAGCAACTATATATACCAACTCCAGTATTGCTATACAGTGGGGAAGAGGGCATTTACACATCTACTACTAGTTCTAATGGAATGAATTTCCATTACATGATTCCTTTGAAATGTTAGCATTTGCCAGTTGGTTCTCGGACAGATGACCTTCTGGGACATGTATATTCTGCAAACTGAAGTAGATCCCTTCATATACACACACACTTACTTGGCAATATTGAGAGTAGAACCCCTACCTAGGTACTTATTGCTACTAATGTGTTTGGCCTTAATTGCACACACCACACAGCTTTAAGGATGAAATGTGTCCCGAGTCTCTTGTTAAGTGAGGAACATCACTAAGCCTTGTACAGTATGGTAATGGGGGATGTACTGGGTGTTAATGGACAATACATAGTATGCCATACTGCCATATACACATTGACAAACACATAAAAGTCATAGACAACTCTGAGAGGCCTGGGTTTATCACTGCTAACTACCTTGTCAGTGAGTCCATTCTGTTACAGATAATTTGCATACAGCACATGCATCATTGGGCTGGGTAGTGTACTCAGTTACCTGTATGGTTGATGGTGACAGTGGTCCTCATACAGTGGACCTTGGTACATGTACTGGGAGTACCATGGTGTAAAGACAGTGTACCCACCACCCACACCCCACATTGGATATTTTACTCACTGAAACCTATGATAATACTCAGACATACCCACAATCACACATTGACCAGGACTGCAATACAACCCCTTGTCTATCTCATCAGTGCTACTACAGGGATATGCATTTATTGCACATGCCACAGGGATAGTAGGGTGATGGTTTGTCATGGCTCTCCTAATGTCAGCATCTATGCCTTATACTGTATGGCCAGTTGTATTGTATTTGGAGAATGTGGCCTCAGAATGCTGCATCCTACAAATATACACAATTGCACACATGCACACAGTTGCAAGTACTCAGAGGGTGACCCATGCCTATCTAGCCATTTGTACAACAGTATTGTGCTGGTAGTGCATAGGGTAGTGCAGGTAGCCCATAGGGTCAAGAGTGTAACAAGGTACATTTAATGTCCATTACAGCAACAGCCATTTCTAACTATGGCAATGGGGGGTGTAGTGTGTGACAAAGTGCTCAGGGTATTATCAACTGCAGGTTTACAAACATACAGGTCACTGTTATTCTCAGTAATGCACACTGACACATTTGTGAGTACTGGGGTCCATAGGTGCAGGTGTTCCTAGGTGTGTACCAGGATATTGTCCATGGAGAGATGAGAAGAGTAGGGGATGTGGGTACAGTGGTATCATGCCACCTGACATTTGTCAGCAGGTCATCTATTAACTGATGCCACATGAGTGATCCTCAGGGTAACAGTTAAATGCAACATTCAGTCATCTGGTTGTCTCTTGTAGAGGGCCAGTGAGGTGCTCCAATTGACATGTATGCAACATATATTACATAACATGGCCAGTGTCTGGGATGGAGACTTGTACCCAAGCATGTTCTGTTGACTGTGGTAGTCTAGTTGAGGTATCCATGGTATGTGGTGCATACATAGTGGGGTTTCCTAGCTGTAGCATTCATAACACAGCTGGGCAGACATGTCAGTGTCAGTCAAGCATAGGTTGGCTGTGAGCAGCACAGATGGATACCTGACATCTGCACATCTGTACAGAGGACATACAGAAATCAGCTAGCCAACACGTTATGCATTAGGATTTATATTTTGACAGACAGACGTCTGTCACTGATAGGTATGCCATAACTACATGACAGCAGCCCTCAATGACATGTCCTATACACATAGTAGTCTACAGCTAATATCCACATATCAGATCAATATCCAGTAGCAAGTACTTAATAACACACAGCTCACAAACCAAGAACACGATAGTCATTACTCAGAGTCCAGCTTTGCATGCAAGTGTGCATGGTTCCAGTACTACAATCTGCAATCTACTTTTACATGGGAAAGCACTGTTAACAGTAGTAAGGTAATGATACAATAAATGCAAGTGTGACTGCATATAACCTGGGATACTACCCATGTATGAAACACATAGAAAAGGAAAATATTGTTGTATTAGCCATATATAATCAGGTGTCCCAGGCAGTATACTCACACCCCTTGCTGCTGTGATGACAGCACATAGAAGCATGTTATGTACATGGAATTGAATACACTTATTAAAGATGTCTTTACCGTGCTATTTCCTCAGACTGGAATGTGATCACTGGTTACCAGGGCTGAGCTATGCTTAACAGGTGTAAGCATTACTTAAATGTAAATGCTAAGCACATTTCTGCACTAAGTGAAGCCTACACGGTGTAAGTGCCTATTCATTTAACCGTACATTAGCAGTGCTTACTGTTGGAGCAAACACACGCAAACCCACTTAAAGCTGCTAAAAACTGTGTTAACCACTCTGTATCCAACAGTCCTTGTTCTGCCTAGCAAGAAAATAAACAGCCCTTGCAGGTCTTGAACCTTGTGCACTATAGTCACAGCATTTAATCACTAAGCCATCACAGCTGTAAAGATGGTCATTGTATTTTTCCAATATATCTGTCAGTACACATACTGAATAGTACTGAGCAACTCCTTTGACTTCTACAATTGTGTAGTACTTGTTAGTGATATTAGTGTTGAATCAAGTATGTTGTTATAGGTAAATGTACACATATCAGATAAATATGGTGTGATACATCTGGGAAGGTATATACAACAGTCATGCCTACACATAACAAGGATATATATATATATATATATATATATATATATATATATATATATATATATATATATATACCCATAACATTGTACTGGAATCATACCTCAGCACCAATACTCACAACCTCTTAGTGCAAGGGGATGCCATGTAAGTATTGCAGGTATAAATGTGGATTTTTTCTACAGTAACAGGGGTTGTGTTAACAGACATGATGTGTGGGAAGTCACTTCTGATACTGACATGTACGCCATCAGTTACTGACATACATCATAAGATCATCATAGTGAAGTACCACACAAATCACAGTAATGATCCTGTGGAATACCGCAGAGATATGACCAATAAACATGTACAGCCTGACACAATCTGGTCATTGCAGAGGTATGCACAGAACTCCTTAGTGCAAGATGTGTGAACCAAGCCTGACAAAGTGGATGTTACCATGTAAATGGGGATATCACAAAATACTGGAATAGATAAGCTCACACAGTTGATGCATTCACACACTCCTGTCTGTTCAAACACAAGTTAACCAGAGGAGCAGAGGTCCCAAGCCCACATACTTCACACTACTTAGTGACATACATCGTTACACCATCCCACTGCTTTTTCAGACATACACAACAGTTATGTTGGCCAGGCAACAGTTCATCTGACAAATATCTGGACATAACATCACACTAGATAAATACACTGAGCTGCTAGGCATGTCACGAAGCACTGTGCAAACTACAGGCAGATTGCCACAACACTGACCCAAGTTTCCTATGGGGTAATACACATGTACTTGCAAATATAGCAGTTACTACAGGCATGTAACAGCATGGAGAAACAAACACCAGTGTGAAAGTGCATACCCACAACAAATCTGAGCACAGTCACAGTCACATTATGGTAAGCGTAAGTAATATTACAGTATATGTATTGTGTGAACAACACCACCCTCATATGAGCCACTCACACAATAACCCTACATATACTGAGCCAATACACAGTGTAGTCTGATGCCTGACTGTGGTATGGGACATGTGTTAGTCTGGTCTTACAAACATGTACGCTGATAGGGTACCATAAACTGGAGCAGCATGCAATATCAGATAGAACAGGACCAAAAACAAAGACATCTACCACAGTTTGTACACAGGCCAAGTAACATATTCACAATACACACTCTGTCAACAATCACCATAAGTACACAGACCTCACTACTGTACACATTGCAACAGAATGTCCAGGTTTTGTCTTCAAATATGAGGCCTACTATGCATAACATGTCAAGCACTCATATCTCACTGACTTGTTACCAGGTATGATGTCAGTAAATAATGATGTACTGTACATATGCACCTCTTACTGCATGACATATGGACAAAGGGTGACAGACTTAGGGGACAGAGGCACAAACACAGCACCGATATTGACATATTGCTGTGATAATTTGAGAAATGTCTTGGTGCAACAGGGTTTGTTGTGACGTATCTCTTCTGAGGGATATGAAGTCAGTAACTCACATGGATGTCACCATGTACTGACTGCAATCATCAGAGTATACTACTGCATATCTAAAGATAGGAAATGTGTGAGTAACACAGCACATGTAAGACTCCAAACTCTGGACAGTCTGCAGATAGACCTACAGGTGAGAGTTTCCTCAACCACATAACACTGTCATGCCAGACTTTAAATCATGTACAACAGCCATATCCACACAAACCCTGTTAAACCAACATTACTTCAAATGTAGAACAGCAATACTTACATTCTGTCCCCATGTCTGGAACATCCCCCTCCGGTTTGTTGGTCTGTCTCCACAGTGTATGTTGTAAGAGATATTTCCAACTACCCTTTGTGATTCTGTTTCTCAAACACCCACGTGAAGTCCTGCTCACTGTAAAAAAAAGGGCCACAACCCACATGAAGTACTTAGTTATAGGAGTGTGTTTCCATGCAGTTGGCTATAGGAATTATACCACAGCTGTTCCACATGTAATTAACAAGTGGGGGACTGCAATTCATGCACAGGTCATCAGCTGATCATGAGCATTCCTTACAAAACTCAGGCAACTGCCTATGCAAAACAGATGTACTTTTCCACATCCACCAGAGGGGGGAGCGAGAGAGAGAGACAAAGACAGAGAGAGAGAGACAAAGTAAGAAAGGAAGGGTGTAAGAGAGCAAGAGCCAAGTGTGTTTGTGTATGATCTGTGGGTAGAGAGTGGTATCTGGGTATTATAACAGTTGCCTATATTGTTTACTAATCCATAGTGTCACATAGTAATTGCACATGGCTGTACACATTTATGGCCAAAACCCACACTGCAGTGGATTTTGTCAGTACACAATCACCCCAACACCCACACAGGATACTGATGACACACGCACAAACATACACTTGCCAGTACTGAGTTTCAAACTCCTACCTGACTATGTATTGCTATTATAGTGTTATGCAATTATTGCACGTGCCACAGAACTTATATGCTGGAGAGTTACCCAAAGGTATCTTTGAAGGTGAGTGACATCAGCAACAGTGCTAAAGAAGGGATAAGGGAAGTGCAGTACATGTGAATGTCTACAAAAGCAGGTATCAATGGAGACACACACACACACACACACACACACACACACACACACACATACACACTTGCCAGTACTGAGATGCATAGGTTCACTGCTTCACAGTTGTGTAGTAGGTGGATGGGCCTGACAGCTGTACAAGACTAGGCAAAGGGAATACCTTGGCATCATGCCACATGACAATGGTCCCCAGTGTGGCTCAGGTGTGTAGTCCCTGGAGTGGTCCCCGCAGGTAGATATTGGATTCACCATCCACTCATCTGGGTTACTATTGTGAGTGGCCAGTGATGTGCACTGCTTCCCATGTATGTGAACTATATTCCATAACATGGACAGTGTTTTGGTTGTACACATGTCCCACACACATGTTCTTTGACATGTGGAAGTGTTCTTGAGGTCTCTGGAGCATGTTGTGTGTACAGATTGTTATATTCTGATGTAGCATTCCTGACCTCATTTGGGGAAACATGGCTATGGAACTGAGGTCATGCTTGCACCTACATTGACAGCATAATACAGGCATTCAGTGGAGTTAGTGGCATCTGTCCATACAGGGCATGTGTATAAGGCATGGTATTCCCTTTGTCGGTTACATTTACAGACACTACAGTTGTTGCAGGCATCTAGTGGGGAGCATAGCAAAATGATCACTGTAAGCATTTATTTTCGTATTTTAGGGATGGAACAGGGTGCCATGTCCTTTTACTTGCTGGATAACACACAGTCAGGAGATGTTACACATCACAGTACTTTCTGATATCAGTGGCACTGTTGTGGTCAACAGGCATGTAGTCCACTGCAATCACAACATGGTTATTATTTGTGGGCAATATGTAGGGAACTACCAATATAGTGGTTGTTGCCTAACCAAGTGTGTTTGTGTATTAGACATAGGTGGATAGTGTTCTCTGAGTAATACAAGGGTTGCCTGTATTATTCACTGATCCATAATGTCACTTGTAGGGCTAGGGATTGTCTACACCAGCCTCTCTGGTGTTTGATATCTGTTGTCCTTGTAAGGTGGACATTATGACATATAGAAGGTCCTCAATATAATAATTTAGCAATATCCAACCCACAATGCATCCTGCCATTACACAATCACAGCAACCTCCACACAAGATACTGATGACACACACACACACACACACACACACACACACACACACACACACACACACACACACACACACACATTTGCCTTTACTGGGATTCAAACCCCCTACCTAGTTATGTTTTGCTATTACAGTGTGCC
This sequence comes from Protopterus annectens, assembly GCF_019279795.1. NCBI lineage: Eukaryota > Metazoa > Chordata > Ceratodontiformes > Protopteridae > Protopterus > Protopterus annectens. Next base: position 450,641,267 of record NC_056745.1, read on the forward strand.
ACAATTATCGCAAACACCACAGAGCTTATTGGATTGATGTTGTCCCAAGGTACGTCTAAGGTGAGGAACATCACCAGCCCTTGTAAATACTGGCATTGGGTGATGTAGTGGGGGACAGACCCTAAAAGTAATTTTACCCTAATCACACATTTACATTTGCCAGTAGTGTGGTTCAAATCTCTATCTAACAATCTTTATGGACCATTATGGTTACACATTTACCACATGCACCACTGACCTGACATAATTTAGGCTTGGCAACAGGTACTTGTAAGGTGGATGATATCTGCAGGACTGCTAAAGTCAGACTTTGACATGTGTACTGGCTGTAAATGGGGCCAAAATCTTTGAGGTACACAAATACATATGTACACACACAAGCATTTGGCACAGACAAGATTCAAACCCATACCTGTGTAGTTACTATGGTTCCCTATTACCAGATTGCAGACACAGTTTGTCGAATGTGTCTTGATCGAACCGAAAAGAGCAAAAAAGCAAAATAGCGAAGCGGCTTTGCAGCAAATTCTTTCCCTGGGAAAGAATTTGCTTGGCTGCTTTTGTTACTTTGCCATTTTTGGCACTGTAGTGTGATCTCGGAGTTGGAATATTTAAGTGGGGGGTGTCAGGGGTGAAACCCCTCACGTTATGTAATGTTTTAAAGTTTTTTTTTTTTTATTTTGGAACAGCGATTGTTTTCCCTTGAAAAAAAAATCACTGTTCTGAGGTTATCGATGTAAGCTTTTGCTTACATGGGGTCAATTATTTATCATTCGCTTTTGTGAACATGTGATAATATAATATAGACCCATTAATACTACTACTACATTGTTCTGCATTTATGGCACCCACCACAGAGCTTATGGGGCTGGCCCTTGTCCAAAGGGTTATTTCAAGGTGGCTGACATCAGCAGGTTTGCTAAAGTAGGGCAATGGAAGGTGTAATGACTGTGACTGGCCTCAAAATCATTAATCTCTACACACACACAGAGTTTCAAAATTGCCATGTCTGGGATTAGAACTCCTACCTGACTAGTATGTTACACTATAACATCACGCAGTTATCGCACAATCCAAAGAGCTTATAGGGCTAGACATTCTCCAAAGGGGTATTTCAAGGTGACTGACATTAGCAGGCTTGCTAAAGTAGGGCAATGTGAGGTGTAGTGACTGTAAATGGCCTCATAATCATTAATCTCCACGCACACACTCACACACACACACACACACACACACACACACACACACACACACACACACACACACACACACACACACACTTTCACAGTTGCTATGTCTTGTATTAGAACTCCTCTCTGACTAGTATTTTACACTATAGCATTATGCAGTTATTGGATGCACCACAGAGATTACAGGGCTAGCTCTTGTCCAAAGGGCTATTTCAAGGTGACTGACATCAGCAGGCTTGCTAAAGTAGGGAAATGGGAGGTGTAGTGACTGTGAATGGCCTCAAAATCATTAATCTCTACACACTCACACATTAACACACACACAGTTGCCATGTCTGAGATTAGAACTCCTAACTAACTAGTTTGGTACACTATAGCATTACGCAGTCATCGCATGTGCCACAGAGACTATGGGGCTAATAACTGGCCAAAGGGTTACATCAAGGTGACTGACATCAGCATGATTGCTAACATGGGCTATGGGAAGAACAGTGTGTGTGAATGGGCCATAAACCATTCCTCTGAAAACACACACACAACATGCAGTCACACACAGCATTACATTTGACAGGACTGGGTATACAAATGCTAAATGAACACTGATTTTACTATCATGTTACACAGTTATCACAAGCATCACAGACACTATAGGGCTGAGGGCTATCAAAAGTAAATGTCTACAGTGATTGACATCGGCACATCATGTGATATTGGCCAATTGGATGTGTGGTGGGTGGGACAGGACTCATGATGGCAATCTCTTTTCCACTGTCTGACTCTCTCTTCCCCACATCTGTGTGTGTGTGTGTGTATGTTTGACCTATTATAGTATGTTTGCCTTGGATATGTATGAGTATTCCTATCCAATGTGTGTGCAAAGCATGAATGGTGTGCAATGTGGTGTGTGTGCACAGACATCTGCGATTGACAGATATGTATAGTCCACTGGTGTTGTCAGGCATGAGATCATTTCTCTAAGTGTTGGAGCGTGCCTGGTATGACCTTCTGTATTTTGTTGTCAGATATGAGCTTCATTTCTCTAAGTGTAGGTGCATGCCCAGTATAACCGTGTATATTGTGTGTGTGAATCCATTCCAGATAGTTTGTACTCCAGTGCAGAATTTTGTGTTCTACACCTACAGCTAGCAACCTGTTTCTGCAGGATATCTGTAGATAGGTTGACAATATGGAGACACAATGGGTGACAGATAGTGGCATACTGTAACTATTGCTGTCTGTGCTGCTTGTGTTACATGGTTGGTGTTAGCAGAGATATTCAGATATGTACTGTTTTTCAATGTGATGTATTATGTCATCAACTACCAATAGATATACTTATTTGCTCACAGTTATTTCCAGGGAAATACAAGATGAATGAAGCTGTATCCAGTATTGTGGTCTGCAGCCTACATATTCTTGCACACTCATGCCATTCTGGAGGGGTAGCCGCAGACACTTGCTGATGGATCTGTGTAAATGGTCCAGCACCTTGGTGCTGTGGTGGCTGAAGATCCCCTGCTTGTACATCTATCGACATAACAGTATGGCCATATCCTGCTGTGGCCATATCTCAGCTGTACAGATTCACCCAGGTTACCCAGAGGCAGGGTTCATATATTTGGTTAGCTCCCCTTCACATTGTGGTTTACAAGTGGGTTTGTAGCCACCCATTACTGGGTTTGTAGGCAGGGGTAGTATGGGCACACATCACAGTTTCAGACTTCACACACTCCATGGCATCCATGCTTCTACACCTCCCCATTCTGTTATTCTATCCTCTTCCTAACATTATGCGAGTGGTATATGTGAAGTATCCCTATAGTTGTCCCTTCATCCCAGCGTTATTTAGAGGTTGGTCCACAGTTCATGCAGTAGGACATGGTGGGCATGCTACTGGGATTTGTCAACATGGCCCTGCATTTGTGTTCTGTGGACTGTGTTATATTGTTATTTGGGACCCCATAAGATAACATACATTGGCAGTATGGTTGAGGCACAGGCCTTTGACAGAGGACTGTAGGGCATTTGGTACTGATGCAGGCCATCTGTAGCAGGCCAGTGCATTCTGTCACTCCTACAGTCCTAGGCTGTGAACCACTGGATTCTCCTGGGGTGACAGGGTAAGTGTAAAAGGTGTTAATGGCAGTAGTTCCTTTCCATATTAATTCAGTGGCCTGGATGCTGGCAGGGTGCTGCTTACATCTAGGGAGGGACACACCTGCATAGGACACCTCTTCAGCATGCTGCATTCTGTGGGTATTCACATACAGAAGTGGGGGTCATGCTGTACTCATTCCCAACAGCAGGGATATGACCTGTGATAAACCATGTGGATGATGGTGGGGTGAGCTGAGTGCATGTGTGATATGGAGGCTTCTTGCAGCTGACTCACAGATATACCTGGGACATTCCCCTTATGCTACCTTGTGCAGGGACATTGGCATTCTCTCATTACTTCATAACTGTGCCTTTTGTGGTCTGCCAGTGATTGGCCAGAATACATCAGTATTCCATACTACACAGACAACTAATGTGCTGCTAACCTGTATGTACAATTCCAAAGGTGTGTGCAGCTGACAGTTACATTTTATGTACTCTGTCTAAGGTACTTCCACCTGTGTACTGTGTGTCTGTTTGGGCCCACATTCATGGCATAATGATCTTTCAGATGGTGACACATATTGACATCTGAACAATGAGTATGGATGACTGCTGAATTAGGCCTTGCTGAGATGCATTGTGGTTGGCACTGCAGTTGTCAGAACATGGCCCTGTCATCAACAGTAGTGGCCATAGGCCACTAGGACACAACCCTCCATGCCTACATGCTGACCACTTCCACACAATGTACAACACACAACAACCTAACACACAGAATCCTGCATATTGTACACATGCAACAATCTATCCTGCAAATTGGGACAGCTCAGGTAATTTGTGCTCCACTGTTATTAACCCCACTCATACATGTTACTGCATTTCTACATAGGATTGGGGGGGGGCACTCCTGACAATTGTAAACATTTGCTATGACTGTACTGGTATTTCAGGTACTCTGTTGGTTTCCATTTCATTTTGTATTTTGACCTATCATACAGACTAGAGGCATATCAGTAGAGCACAGATCTTAGGTTTTATTGACCTACATTTCAGTTTCAGACTTCATACCCTGCAGAACTAACATACAACTGCCTGACCTGTTGTAGTCTGTCTGTGTAGGTCTGGAGGGGGCTGTTATCCATTGCCATTATTTGAAGGCCTTAGCACAGCCTTTCTTTATGGTCATCTACACATGTCCTGCTGGCTGAGGCTGTTGTTGGGTATGTGAACCTCACTGACATGCATGTGTGTGTCCTATGGACACACATTTGGGCCATCGCATGTACTGCAGTGGGATTTGTCACATTGTCTAGTACTGCTTACTTTGTTGATACCAGTATTTGTTATGGATTCCATGCCACCTATATAGATATCCACTATCTGCTGCCATCCCATTCAGCCACCTGTTTCCCTTGCATGCTCACATCCATACCATAGCTGCGACTAGCAGAACATACTACTCCATTCAGCAATTGATAGGAAGAGTGAGTTACTTGTGGCTGTACCAATATTGAGGATGGTGCAGGTGGGTTATGTCGGATGCACATAATACACTCCCTATACATGGTAAAGCACAGGTAGTGTCATGTATGGCATCCTTTTTACTGCATGTGTGAGTCAGAAAGAGATGTCATTCCCTGGGTTCCTACCATGTCAGTGTATGTGCTATGCGTTGCCTCTTTGCCAAAGCCTGGGCATACTGGGCACACCTCCTTCTGCCTACATGGGCAGGTTAAGGTTGTTCCTCTGAGTCACTCTGTGATTGCGCCGGCCTTGGCAATGGTGGGGGCTGTGGGGCCCTGCCCCGTGCTGTTCCTACTGCAGCTGTTTCCACAGGATCATATTGTGTAGCATGGCACATACAATGTAAATCTGTGTACATGTTGCCGGACAGTACTGCAAGTCTCCACTGGATATGTCCAGGCACCGGAACCATGACTTGAGGATCCTAAACACATGCTTTATTATGATTCTCATTTGTGCGTGTGCCTCATTATGGAGTTCTTGTTCAGGTGTGTGCATTTCTAATGGGTGTCATCAGCCATGGCTCCAGTGCATAACCAGCATCCCCCACTAGGTGGCCATATGGGCTGTCCCCAATGGCAAATCTCTGGTACAGCTGTGTCATATTCCAGATGTGGGAGTCGTCATAGCTTCCAGGGCTGCCAGCACACACATTCATTATAATGCCCTGGGCATTGCACATGACTTGGCAATTGATGGAGGGGAAGCCCTTGCTGTTTATGTAGACCCTACCATGCTCACCGGGTGATGATTTGATGTGTATGTGCGTGCAATCTATATCACCCACTACCTCAGGGTATTCTGCTCTTTGGTGGTAGAGATGCATATTGCTGGTCAACACCTCACAGGTGCTGAGGAAATATATGTGCTCACTGGCACGTGCTGACATGGGATCCAGGAACTGGTGGAGTACCCTGGATGCTGATGCCTGTGAGATTCCCATGGTATCCCCAGTTGGCCTTTGGAAGGTACCTGTAGTTAGCGTTCTTAAACCTATGCTTACCTTGGTATCCACTGGGATGAGTTCCCCATCTGTTGGTTCTGTGTGTGAGGCGTGGCTGGTACAGCTCAACAATTTGCTGTAGGATGTCCCTGTCCATCCTATAGCACTACACTATCTCCAGCTCATGTAGCCCCTTGTAGGTTACCCTGGGTCTGTACAATCTTCTCCTTCTCCTCACTGTGGGTTGGTCATCAGCATTCTCATTCTCACCACCCTCAGCCTCTTCCACATATTGATGTATGAGAGCAACAGCAGCCCCTATCATTTTGTTAGTTTTTTCTGGTAAAATGCCCCCATCTGTGTACACCGGTGGTGTAGAGTTTGTGGGAAAATCCAGAGTGAAAGGTGTTTGCATAGTTTATAGTAGTGTACTGGGTTGGGCTGCTGCCTGTGTAATTGGCTGATTCTAATACATTTCACCTGCCAGCTTTGCTAGTTCTCATTGATTGCCGTTCTACTGCTGTTTTCCCTTCCCATTGCCTTCCCGTTTAAGCCCCGAGGCATGCCGCACATACCCAGTGCTCAGATGTGAACAGAGCTGCTATTTCCTGTTTTTTTTTTGTTTGAAACCCGGTGTGCGGTGCACACACCTGTTCAGGCAATGTAAACACTGCTAGGCAGCCTCAGACACACCCCCTTCCTTAGTTGTGCTTAGCTAAGGGCAAACACAGGCCATAGAGCTCCAATAAGCTTACAGCATGCATGACACTCCCCCCTTATGAAGTCAGCTAACTCTTAGGTTTGCACCATGGTGTTGCTGCACTTACACCGTTGGGTGCTAGCTAACACTGAGGGGAAATCTGTGATTCAGTATCAATCCCCTCATTTGCATAAAACTGACTGCTAATGCATGGTTACAAGACTGGCACTCAGCCTTCCCCCTTAGCAACCACTATTCAATGGTATTGTTGTCTTCTGCATGCCATTGACTATTATGGCAGAATGCTGATTTTAGTTTAAAAGCTTATTTCCAGCTTTTTTTTTATTTTCAAGCCAGTCTCATTTGCACACCGCTGCCCTATGCTTAAACAGCCAAAATCGGCCAAAAAAAGTTATTTTTTTATAATTTTGCGACTATTTACCATGCCACTGGCCATATATTTGGCCATTGGCATGCCTACTACATTGAATACATACTTTCTTTGGAGCTGTCATGCCTCCGTTTTGTAATTTGCAGAAATGTATTCAGTTAGTAACTGAACACATTTCTGCAGGTTACACTATTCCTGCACAGACCCCTGCATGCTTCCTGGATTGCTAATTCACCTCATTTGCATAGTTCTTACCTGAAAATGGGGTAATGAGCATACATGAGCTTTGTCTGTGCAGGAATAGTGTTGGAGCACTTGCGCATGTCCCGGGAGCTCATTCTTCGATCACTCGTCGGCCATATTGCGTGCAGCAGCTACTGCACTATTTCTGTAAACCATGCAGAGCTTGCTGAATCCTGGGGAATGCCTTCAATTGCTGTGGTTTCCTGACCAGATGCAAGATCAAAGATATGTTAAAATATGAGTTTCTGTTAGCCTGGGAACCAGAGAAGAATGATGTAATCTAAAATGAGTCAGCAGTGATGTGTTATCAGTTTAAAAGACTGTCTCGGAGACAGAGAGAGAGAGCATTTTGGATTTTGTCTAACACTGACAACAACTGACCAGTACTGCTTTTGCTCTATTTGTAAGTTTATTTAGAACTGTGATTGCTCTTAGGAAAAAATACAAAATAGCAAGTTTAGTCTAGCTGTTTTCTATATTTATGTCAGAACTATTCTACAGTATTATTTTAAGCATTTTCCTGTGATGTCTGAACTCTTGACTAGCACTGTGTAGTAAGAAATATTGCCTTGTGTTTTTATTATTTATTATTAAATAATTTAAACCTTTCAACTGTGGCTGTTTTATGTAGAGATAATTTAAGCTATAGAGTACATTGCATTTATATAGTGATACTGTACAAAGCCACTCCAATAAGCCTTAAAAGTTCTGGTCACACTTACTAACTAGATAATAATATTTTACAGTAATAATTGGACACCCGTTGGGAAGGCCCTTATTGGTAGCTGATAAATAGGGGTTCTGGTGGCAGTGGATTACTACCTTATAGCCTGGACAGAAGGGGCACAGCTAGTGAACCTGTGCCAGCCTTCCCCAGGACTGTCTGTGTGGTTCTATATAAATCATATCTCAAAGTGTGTGTGTGTGTGTGTGTGTGTGTGTGAGAGCTACTTGGGCAGGGGACACAAAGCACTGGTTGGACAGAGGGAGTACTTGGAGGACTTGGCATAGAATCCTGGCTAAGGACTCCACTCTATAGCTGTGCCAGTAGGGAGTCTTATTGGGGATCTGGAGATAAACCAGCCCCAGACTGACCGTGATCACTGTGTGCTCTTAAGGGAAATTGTACTTTACTGTGTGTGTACTTGTTATCCTTCCCAGTGTGGACATCCCTCATTGGTGTTAGTGGGGAGGATTGAGGCTCCTTGATTACTGGGCCAGTGCACGGGCATCACATATTAATTGGTTGGCAGTGGTGGGATATCCACATTACATATTAATTGGTTGGCAATTGGCTTGTAATGGTGTGGATAGTGAATTCTTGTAGCTTGTGTACAGTGATCACTGAAGGTGTTTTTGTACTCTAAATCAGCCATGCACTGAACATTCAGAGTTCAGATCACAATTGTTTTATTTATTTTTTTAGCTTAGTTAGTCAGGAAGAGCAGGCAAGCATGTCAGCAGAGGAGAATGGCAAGCTGTCAAGAAGCCAGTTGGCTGAGATGTGCAGGCTAAAGGACTGGTGCAGGGAAACCTGACTAAGGCAGACATGATTGCAGCTTTGGTCACAGCTGCATCAGAAAACATTAATTAATAGGGCAATCAGACTGGCCATGGAAATGTACAACACTCAGAGAATGGACAGCTCAACCTTTTTACAAAGGACTTAAAACTCCATCTGGAGCTAAAGAGACTTGAGTTGGAGGTCAGGCATTTGGAAACAGAACCAGCAGAGAAACTGAAACATCTACAGGCTGAGGAGAATGAGAAACTGCTATGCCTGGAAGCTGAGGAGAAGGAAAAGTAGAGGCAGCATGAAAAGAGGATGCTGACTCTTCAACAGTCATGGAAGTAATGGGGAAGGGAGTAACTGGACCCCAGAAGCACAAAAGGTCAGTAAATTTCTTCTACGTTTTACAGAGGGGGATAATTATGATAGTTTCATTCATATGTTTGAAAGGGTATGTAAACAGTATGATGTTGACCAACAGCTCTGGGTCCGATTCTTGAACCCCTTACTCCATGGTAAAGCTGTAAATGTACTTTCCAAACTATCAGACAATGATTTCTTAAATTATACTGCTGTTAAGAATTGTCTGTTAGAAGCTTTTAAGCTACCACCTGAAACTTATAGGAAAAAGTTTTGTGAGCATAGACGCAAAGCAGAAGAAAGTGTGTGTGAATATGTTGCTGAACCGAGCACTTAATTTCATAGGTGGGTGAGTGGATGTCAGGTCATCACTTTTGAAGGGCTGGCAGACCTTTTGGTTTGGAAACAAGCCCTTAGCACTTTGTCTGAGGGCATGAGGATCTGGTTAGTTGATAGACAATGTGCTACTTCAGATGAGTTGGGGAAGAAGGGAGACCTATACATTGCAAGCAGGGCATCCCTGCACAGGAAAGAGACCCCCAGTACTGCTCATGGGTCTAAAGGAACCCATGGTGGCCAGCCCATACTGCGCCAACAGACTCTGCCAGTAGTAGGGGAAGTCACTAGTCTATATACACATCCAGGACGTAGGGTTAAATGTTTTGAATGCAACCAGTGGGACCATGTGGCATATAGATGTCCACAGAGGCAAGGGGGGAACAAAAGATGAGGGAGCCAGTAAGTGGATAGGACAAAATGCCAATAATAGGTTGTCTTCAGACAACAAGAATACCAAACTACCATCCTGCAGATGTCCTGATAGGGAAGGATTTTGATGAGGCAGTACTATGTGTTAATGCAGTTGCATGGAGTCAGACTTTGAGACAAGCATGTGGGTCTGGTAGTCTGGAGGAGACCCAGACAGACAGCATACTTGTAGCCAGGACTGGTGAGGTGGTTACTGTAGGGAGGGAGGTACACGGTAACAGTGAGACTGAAGGTGAGCCACAGCTGTTTGTGGGTACTGATGTTCCCTTGGACAGAATGACTGTAAATGTAAAGGTGAGTAGTAGTACCCAGGCTGACAGTGAGGCACCACTGTTAGTGGATGCTAGACATCTGGTGGAAGGGGAGCTGGGGAGTGTTATAAAGAGAGAGTTGAGACAGGCTGAGCTTTCAGACCCTACACTGCAAGGCCTGAGGCAGGTAGCTAGTGAGGCACCTGATTCTCAAGGGAAGGGGGAATTTGTATACTGGGACAAAGGGTTACTGTATAGAGGGTGGATCTCTGAAAGAGGGCTTGAAGGTGAGAGGATACAACAGTTAGTAGTGCCTAGTGCCTACCATCTGGTGCTTCTAGCCATAGCCCATGACATTCACTTAGCAGGTCATATGGGCATAAAACATAGAAAGAGACATATTATGCAGAACTTCTATTGGCCTGGAATTTCCAGGGATGTAACAGGCTACTGCAGGACCTGTGAGTAGTGCCAAAAGGTAGGAAAGGCAGGAGACAAGGTGAGAGCTCCTTTGATGCCTTTGCTTGTGATTGAGGAGTCATTTCAGAGGGTAGCTATGGATATTGTGGGGCCTCTGAGTACCCCAAGTTCCACAGGGAAAAAGTATATCCTAGTGGTAGTAGATTATGCTACACGATACCCTGAGGCAGCGGCTTTGTCCTCCATTAAAGCAGAAAAGGTGGCAAATGCTTTGTTGAGATTTTCAGCAGGGTAGGTTTCCCAAAAGAAATACTGACTGACAGAGGTGCCAATTTCATGTCAGACCTGCTGGCTTGTCTGTGGACGTACTGCAAGATGAAGCACATGAAGACCACCCCTACCATACCCAGACTGATGGTCTTGTTGAGAGGTGAAACTCTATAATCAAGTCCATACTACTGGCATTTGCAGACCAGTTTAAGAGGGAGTGGGACAAATATTTGCCCCATCTGTTGTTTGGTTACAGAGAGGTCCCCAAGGAATCCACAGGTTTTTCACCATTTGAGTTGCTGTATGGGCATAGGTTGAGGGGACCTCTAGATTTAATTTATGATGAGTGGGAGGGTGAGTGTGAATCTCACAATGAGTCTGTTGTGGCATATGTCCTAAACCTGAGGACAAGGCTCAGGGAACTCATGGGGTTGGCCCAGGAGATCCTGGCAGAAGCCCAACAACAGAAAATGGTATGGTATGACAGGGATGCTCAAGCTAGAGAGTATGCTGTAGGGCAGCAGGTAATGGTTCTCATTCCTGTCAGACAGTAGGGCAGCAGGTAATGGTTCTCATTCCTGTCAGACACAACAAGCTGCAAGCCACTTGGGAGTGACCCTACAAGGTGGTAGGAAAGGTAAGTGATGTTAACTACATGGTGGAACTGCTAGACAGGAGGCAGGGGCACAAATTGTTCCATGTTAACATGATGAAACCTTACCATGATCAGCTAGCCCTTGTGCTGAGCATTTGCAGTGAATTGCAGGAGGAGTCTGAGGAAGATCTGGTGACTGAGCTCCTCAGTGAGGCTTGGACTGACACCTCAGTGGAACAGGTAGCAATGTCCCAGCAGCTATCTCCTACCCAGGTTCGAGAAATACAAGCAGTGTTACAGGTGTTTGGGGACATGTTCACTGGGAAACCATGGTGCACCAACCTGGTGCAGCACCAGGTGGATACAGGACCCCAAATGCCTATTAGGGAGGCCCCTTATAGGGTGCCTAAGAGAGTCAGACAGACTCTGAGGGAGGCAATACATGAGATGTTGGAACTAGGGGTAATTCAAGAGTCCAACAGTCCTCAGGCCTCCCTAGTAGTTCTGGTGCCAAAGAAGGATGGCAGCAACATTGTTTGTGTGGACTACAGGAAATTAAACAGTCACACAGAGTCAGATACTTACCCCATGCCTAGGACAGATGAGACCCTAGAGCAGCTGGGTGGGGCTAAGTATGTTACCACCACTGATCTTATCAAAGGTTACTGGCAGGTGCCCTTGACTCCCAGTGCTAGAGAGAGGTCAGCCTTTGTGACTCCTTTTGGCTTGTATGAGTTCACAAAGATGCCCTTTGGGACATAAAATGCCCTAGCTACTTTCCTGAGGCTGGTAGCTCATATCCCAGCAGGAGCAGAAGGGTTTGCCCTTGCTTACCTAGATGATATTGCCATCTACAGCCATTCCTGGCAAGAGCACCTTCAACATGTCAGGGAGGTGCTGGGCAGACTACAGAGGGCAGGGTTGATGATTAAACCCAGCAAATGTCAGATGGGTATGGCAGAGGTCTCCTACCTGGGACATAGAATGGGGAGTGGTAAGATCAGGCAAGAACCTGCCAAAGTGGAAGCCATTCAGGCATGGCCTACACCTGTTATGAAAAAGCAGGTGAGAGCATTCTTAGGGACAGCAGGGTACTACAGAAAGTTCATCCTCAGTTATAGTACCGTAGCTGCTCCCCTCACAAACCTGACAAGGAAGAACAGGCCAGATAAGGTAGTGTGGACCACAGTATGTGAGCAGGCATTCCAGAAGCTTAAAGAAGCTTTGGAAGGACCCCCTGTGTTAGCCAATCCTGATTACAGCAAAGAATTTGTTGTGCAGGTGGATACTTTGAACCATGGGGGCTGTACTTAGCCAGCTCTCATCAGAGGGAGAAGAGCACCCAGTGGTTTATCTCAGTCATAGGCTTCAACCCAGGGAGGAATGCTATGCAGCTGTAGAAAAGGAATGTCTAGCCATAGTGTGTTCAGCCTTATCTGTATGAAAGAAAATTCACTGTAGTTACGGATCACAATCCCCTAATATGGTTACACCAAGCCAGACAGCAAAATGCCAAGTTCCTAAGATGGAGCCTAGGGTTGCAAGCATATGGTATGTCACTGCAGCACCGCAGTGGGGTTAGCAATGCCAATGCAGATGGGCTCTCAAGACAGGGAATGTGGTAAGGTATATGCAAATAGACCTAACCCTTGCAAGCAATGTTTCTCAAGGGTCACTTGAAAAACAAGCTTGAGTTCTCCAGGGTGGGGGAGATATGTGAAGATATGTGAAGGCTGCCCGCCTAGCTACATAGAATTTTGTAGATAATTCTATGTCATTTGTAAATATTAATATAAGCCACAGGCTTGTTCTCTTAAATGAAAGAAAATTGTGTTAAATGTTGAACGTCAAAAATGTAACAACAGTGAACTCTGCTGGTAGAAAGCTGATAAGTCAAGCATTGTATGACTGCTTGATCTCAAACTCAGAGCCGTGATGTCTGGACCAGTAGAGTCTTTCTATTGTTTTGAGAACAGAGTTAATTGCTAGATTTTACGTATATAATGTCTTTAATTGCTGTGGTTTCCTGACCAGGTGCAAGATCAAAGATATGTTAAACTCTGAGTTTTTGTTAATCTGGGAACCAGAGAAGAATGATATAATCTAAAACGAGTCAGCAGTGATGTATTATCAATTTAAAAGATTGTCTCAGAGAGAGAGCGAGAACATTTTGGATTTTGTTTAAAGGTGACAACAACTCATCAGTACTCTGCTTTTGCTCTATATGTAAGTTTATTTAGAACTGTGATTGCTCTTAGGAAAAGATAAAAAAGATAGAAAATAGTAAGTTTAGTCTAGCTGTTTTCTATATTTATGTCAGAACTATTCTACAGTATTATTTTAAGCATTTTCCTGTGATATCTGAACTCTTGACTAGCACTGTGTAGTAAGACATATTGTCTTGTGTTTTTATTACTTATTATTAAATATTTTTAAACCTTTCAACTGTTTTGCATAGAGGTAATTTAAGTTCTAGAGTACATTGCATGTACATAGTGATACTGTACAAAGCCACTCCAATAAGCCTTAAAAGTTCTGGTCACACTTACTAACTGGATAATAATATTGCACAGTAATAATTGGACACCCTTTGGGAAAGGCCTTATTGGTAGCTGATAAATAGAGGTTCTGGAGGCAGTGGATTACTACCTTATAGCCTGGACAGAAGGGGCACAGCTAGTGAACCTGTGCCAGCCTTCCCCAGGAGTGTCTGTGTGTTTGTATATAAATCATATCTCAAAGTGTGCGTGTGTGTCAGCTACTTGGGCAGGGACACAAAGCACTGATTGGACAGAGGGAGTGCTGGGAGGACTTGGCTTGGAACCCTGGCTAAGGACTCCACTCTATGGCTGTGTCAGTGGGAAGTCTTATTGGGGATCTGGAGAGAAAGGGAGAAAACAACCCCAGACTGACTGTGATCTCTGTGTGCTCTTAAGGGAAATTCTACTTTCCTGTGGGTCTATTTGCTATCCTTCCCAATGTGGACGCCCCTCACTGGTGTTAGTGGTGGGGATTGAGGCTCCTTGATTACCGGGCCAGTGCACGGGCATCACATATGTTATAATAAATATGGATGTAATAATAGCAGGAGATTTTAATTGTGACTTGAGATGTAAAAAGCAAAAAGACAGATCAGATAAGAAAATAATAAAATATGGGAATTTAGAGTTATGCAACCTGAATAAAAGTAAATATAGAACAGGAAAATTCAAAGCAGAAACATATTATTTTTTGATATCTAAAACTATAAGAGCAGTGATAGAAGAAGAAGTAGAAACAGGATTTTCAGTTCATTTGGCTGTATAGACAGAGGTAGGAGGGGATGAAGAGCATATAAAAATTGGGAAAGGAATTAAGAGAATTAATGAAAAAAAAAATGTAACGAGAAAGGTTGAAAAGATATAACAATTTTATGGAAAGATCATTTGAGTATGAGAGATTTTTATAATAATTGGTCAGATTGCTGGATAATATTTAAAGAGAAAAAAGAATGTATTTAGTTTGGAAGAACAGAAAAAAAGACAAACAGATAAAAAGGAATATAGAAAAATACAAAAATCTGTTTTATATAATCTGAATCAGAACAAAAGGGAATATTTTAGAAAAGAAGAAGAAATTTATTAAAGGGATCAAGAAAAAAATAAGGATCTATTATACAAAAAAAAAACATTTTTACAAGGAAACAGGAAATTATTGCCACGTTTGAGTAAAAAATGAAAGGAAAATAGTGGTATGATGAGAGAAAGGTAAAAGGAAGATGGACAAGCTGAAAGAAAACACATGAGTATTATGAATATTGTAGTGCAGTATGTTAAGGAGGTGGCAAACAAGAGAAACAAAGAAAAAATAAGTAGAGGGTGATGCGGTTTACATAAGAAATGAGCTGATAATTAGAAAAAACAAATTACAATTACAGAATTTGAAAAAGTAATGACAGAAATAAGTATAAGTTCAACAGCTGGGATAT
This sequence comes from Protopterus annectens, assembly GCF_019279795.1. Lineage (NCBI taxonomy): Eukaryota > Metazoa > Chordata > Ceratodontiformes > Protopteridae > Protopterus > Protopterus annectens. Next base: position 450,656,499 of record NC_056745.1, read on the forward strand.
CTAATGTATAAGAATTTGGTACAATGGCAGAAAGAAATTTTGTTAAAAATATTTAATAAATGGCTAAGTGATGGTATCTGTTATGCAGTAATATGTAAGGAGGCTAAGGCTAATAGATTTATATGAAAAAAGGGGGAGAAGAATAAAATTAAAAATTGGAGGACAGTTCTATTGAACAATGATTTAAGGTATTTATACAGATAGTACAAAAAAGAATATAAATTGAATTAAGTTAAGTTAAGGAAGAAGGCATTTATGAGATTAAAGAAAAAGGAAACCAAAAATTATTAATGAAAATTAGGGAAATGGTGGATGATATTAAGAAAGTGCAAACAGAAGCAAAATTAATTGTGGCTGATATAAATATGGCTTTTGATTCAATAGACCATGAAACTTTATAGCATATAATGGAAGAATATAACTACTCATCCTTTTTGATTGAGTGCAGTGAGGGTTGTCTTAGTTCATGTAGTTCAAAAAGGATAAGTTTTAGTTGAAAGTCACAGTTCTGATTATGTTTTTGTAAGTAGATGGAAGCACTTAACTTTGACTTTGTATTTTGGTTAAATAAAAGTGTTTTTAGAGTTCCTGTAATCAACTGATTAACTGACTAGCTGGCTGTTTTTCTATTATCTCTAAAACTCTGATAAACACTGTTCTATACTTTCAATTTTCAACAGCTGGTTTTATTCAGCATTCATATCAGCTGATGAGAAGCAGATCCAAAAATAAATGGTTCACTAATATTCTGAAAGGTACTATTAACCAAACTTCAAAATCTTGAGCCACCCCCAATTAGAAAAGAGCATAACAGACTTTTTGATGTTCCAAATTGAAGGACATTAGACAGCAAGATAGTTTTGTTGCCCATAATTTGTGGTTAGCAATATAACTTCACTGCATAATACACAAATATTGCTTTCTCCCCCAACATAGTCCACCAGTCTCACTCGGTATATTATATTGTGCTAAGCTAAATGTATATGATCCTGAGCACAACTGCAGTTCTGAAATAAAGCATCAAGAAACAATTCTTCGGGACATGTGAACAATAATTGTTCTCTAAACTGCTTACCACTAATGAAAACAGTCCTCTACTGACTGAGTTTCTCACCCCATTAACAGACAGCCACAAGAACAAAATAAAAACTAAAAGAGTAAAAAAGGCATCATTTATGTGTAGAGTCCACCCTTACTACCACCACACTGGGGGCATCACCTCACACACAGCTTTACTTATATATCCAAATTCCACAACTGATCAACTACAACTGAAGTGAATCTGCCACTGAACTATTATAGTTGACTAAACCTAAGTCGACTGTAACAGTGCTCACTCAACAGTGCTTTCTTAAATCACCACACCCACACAAGGTATCTATAACCTATTAAGTTGACAAACTGCATTGGAACCATACCACACACACACACACACACACACACACACACACAGACACACACACTCGCACACATGCACACACGCACACACGCGCACATGCACACACATATGTATGCACACAAAATCTACTAAGAAGCTATGCTTTGGATTTGGGGGCTGGATTCCAACCATCAGACCTACTTATCCTAACATCAGAACTACAGCAACTAGAAATAACAGTAAGCTTAAAGCTTTTCTTGTGATCAAACTTGCTTTACTCCCAGCTGAAGCAGTTTTGAAGTAAGTAGCAGGGATGTAATGAAACATCCCCAACTTTGTCTGTACAGGAGGCTTGGCCCTTTAAAAGACTGTGCACCTTTTTATATTTTATTGCATGTTTTATTGCATTAGTAAATGATCTGTGATTATCTTACTCCTACATTTTGATCATTTTTTTGAATAGCAGATAGTAATAACATATCTAGCACTGTTTGTTTACTTTAATATGCAACATATATTGTCACATTTTAATGCCAGCTTCAGAACTTACCTTTTGTGAGTGATAAAGTACTTCTTGTCTGTAACAACTAATGCATGCACAAGGGAGATCCTGCAGTGTTTCAACAATCTAATCCTATGTTATAAATATTATTAGTGTTTAACACAACACTTTCCCGTTTTTAGTCAGCCTCTTCAAGGATACTGATTCCAGCATTATCATTACATTGGAACAAACATACTTCAGCCATATGAATTTTGACATTAAACTGTTCAGTAAAATTCATATTTGAAGATTTATACTTGAGTTTCTGTGACTGGTTCTTTTAATTTTAGAGCAGTTGTAACAAAACTGATGGGCAGATGGTTGACATATAGCCGTCTTACCTGATAGGCAGAAGCAGCTCTTTTATGCATGTACTGACAGAAATGAAACATATTAGGTAACATAAACTAGCCAGAAGTAGGCTAGGAATGACAGAGTTCAATGTGGGAAAATTAGCAGTGTCAGGTGGACAGTATAATCGCTAAATGTGTAACAGGAGGTGTTGATGGGCAAAGTTCTGGCTAACACTGTAGTTTTTGCTTCACAGGCTAACAGTATAGTTAAGTATAGAAGGGCTATGGTTAAACTTTGTAGACAAGAGTAGCAATGAAAGTGAGTTTGTATATGTTTTGTTTAAAGCTAGTGCGATCTTAGGGGTGGGAGAGTCATTGTGGGCAGTGTGATGCCTCAGCACTGACTCAGTAATCAAGGAGTCTCAGTCGTCACCACTGGCAACAGTGGAAGACGTACACACTGGGAGGATGACAAGTACACAAATACATACACAGTAAAGTATAATTTCCCCTAAGAGCACACAGAGATCACAGTCAGTTAGTGGCTGGTTTCTTCCGCTTTCTCCAGATCAAAACAGACTCAGAAGAAAGAAACACAAGCAAATAATCCAAAGCAGGAATCCAGACACCTCAAAGCAGGAAATAATCCAATAATCCAAGTTATAGTTTAAAAACCTTTTAATGTGAGCGCTTTCCTTCTCATAAATAAAATGAACTTCTTCAGACAAATAAAAGGCATTCAAAAGAACATTTAAATACATTTCCTGATTCATGACATCACAAACCCACCCTAAAAAGTTATGTGATTATCAAGTCATATGATCAAAAAATTCACAATTCATTCACAAACATATTATTATTCCTATTTGATGTAAACAATGTATATATATATATATATATATGTATGTAAATTTGTTAATATGTTAACATATAAACAGGAATAAACACCATAAATGTTGGTGTTCTTATTCCATATTTATTTTAAAAGTGACTTTAATTTTATGATACATTTCAAGTTTCAAGGAGCAATAATCATTTAGTCCAGGATATGAGTGTGCATTGAGCCTTCATTGCCACAAAAGCTCATGATCCTCTAACCTCAAAGTCCATGGACCCCCCTATAATTGGGTACTACTTGCTCAATTACTAAGTATTTAAACTGGTGACTTGGTTCATTCATTATGTGTCTAGCGAAAGCGTTCATAGTATTCTGTTTATTTATGCTATATTGATGTTCATAAATTCTTTGTTTAAAGTGTCTCTCTGTTTTCCCCACATAGAAGCAGACACATGCCTGGCACTGTGCAAGTTAAACAACCCCTTTTCTGTTGCAGTCAAATCTCCCTTGCACCTCATATTGTTCACCCAGAACAGTGAATGTTGATGTTAACTGTATAAATTTACAATAGGTGCATCTACAGCATTTCTTCATACCTTTGTTAGGTATATAAGGTTTTACATTCCTTTCCAGAATAGATTTTATGTTGGGCCCCCTTCTATATGTAACTTTAGGTTTATACATTAATTTGGTCCTAAGGGTAGCATCTTCGTTTATAAGGGCCCAGTTTTTAATTAAGATGTTACTGAGGGCACCTGCATCCCTAGAAAAAGTTGTTATAAAACTAACATTAAATTAATTTTCTATCCAAGGATTCATGTCTATTATGGTACTCACCATCTCCCCATTACATTCCAGTATATTCCTATTCAAAATGGGTTTAAAATGGCTTGTCATTCTCTTCCTTTCCACTTCAATAATGATGTCATCCAAAAATCTAGGTGGATAACCCTGCTTAAGGAACATGTTTCTCAAGTTTTGACATTCGTTGTCAAAATCCTGGTTAAGGGAATTCATCCTGGCAGCTCTCACGAGCTGCCCTTTCACCACTGCCCGCTTTTGATGTACAGGATGGTTACTGGTGAATTGAAGAAAATCATTAGAATATGTGGATTTTCTATATATGCAGGCTACATATCTATCATTTACATTTTCATTATTCAATTTCACATCTAGATAGGCCATTTCATGTTTTATAACAACTTTTTCTAGGGATGCAGGTGCCCTCAGGAACATCTTAATTAAAAACTGGGCCCTTATAAACGAAGATGCTACCCTTAGGACCAAGTTAATGGATAAACCTAAAGTTACATATGGAAGAGGGCCCAACATAAAATCTATTCTGGAAAGGAATGTAAAACCTTATATACCTAACAAAGGTATGAAGAAATGTGGTAGATGCCCCTATTGTAAATTTATACAGTTAACATCAACATTCACTGTTCTGGGTGAATAATATGAGGTGCAAGGGAGATTTGACTGCAACAGAAAAGGGGTTGTTTAACTTGCACAGTGCCAGGCATGTGTCTGCTTCTATGTGGGGAAAACAGAGAGACACTTTAAACAAAGAATTTATGAACATCAATATAGCATAAATAAACAGAATACTATGAACGCTTTCGCTAGACACATAATGAATGAACCAAGTCACCAGTTTAAATACTTAGTAAATGAACAAGTAGTACCCAATTATAGGGGGGTCCGTGGATTTTGAGGTTAGAGGAGCATGAGCTTTTGTGGCAATTAAAGCTCAATGCACACTCATATCCTGGACTAAATGATTATTGCTCCTTGAAATGTATCTTAAAATTAAAGTCACTTTTAAGATAAATATGGGATAAAAACACTAAAATTTATTGTGTTTATTCCTGTTTATATGTTAACATATTAACAAATTCACACACACACACACACACACACACACACACACACATATATATATATATATATATACTTTTTTTTACATCAAATAAGAATAATAATGTTTGTGAATGAATCATGTGAATTTTTTGATCATATGACTTGATAATCACGTTACTCTTTAGGGTGGGTTTGTGATGTCATGAATCAGGAAATGTATTTAAATGTTCTTTTGAATGCCTTTTATTTGTCTGAAGAAGTTTATTTTATTTATGTGAATGAAAGCGCTCACATTAAAAGGTTTTTAAACTATAACTTGGATTATTGGATTATTTCCAGCTTTGAGGTGCCTGGACTCCTGTTTCGATTATTTGCTTGTCTTTCTCCAGATCTCCAATAAGACTCCCCACTGGCACAGCTATAGGGTTGAGATTTCAGCTGAGTGGCCAAACCAAGATCTCGAGTAACCTCTTTGTCCCACCAGTGCTTTGTGTCCCTGCCCAAGTAACTGTCATACAAACTCTTTGAGATCTGATTTATATACAAACACACACACACACACACACACACACACACACACACACACACACACACACACACACACTCACACTCCTGGGAAAGGCTCGCACAGGTTTGCTAGCTATGCCACCTTCTGCCCAGACTATAAGGTAGTTTTCATTGCCACCAGCCAGTACTTATCAGCTACTTTAAGGCCCTTAACAAAGGGTTCCAATCCTACTATTTCCATTAATCCAAATGGTAGTCTGACCAAGAGCAAGGCTATTTAGGAGTGGCCTATGCAGTGTCACTAAATAGATATGCAAGTACTCTCAGAGCTTTAATGTCTCTAAACAGGCCAGCCACAACTAAAAGGTTTAAATATAGTTAATAATAATAATAATAAAGGAACAATACAATACTCAGTAAGTAATCAGTTATATCAGAGTTCAAAATCAAAGGAAATACTTAAAACAACATTGCATAACAGTCTCAAATAAATAAAATATCTAAGCTATACTTTACTATCTGAATCTAAAAGAGTTGCTATGCTCTAAAAACTTACAGCAAGGCAAGTGCAGATGTGGTGATGAGTTGATGTCATAAAACAATAAAACACTTCTACATCTCAAAACTAGTAATTACTTCTCTTTCAAGACAATACAAAAAGCTTCTAGCTCTAGACATTGTGTCTGCTATTGCACTGAAACTGAGAGATAACATATTCTGTTTATGGCCCAGTAATTATAAAATACAATTTCATTTCAAGTATTTTGTCTGAAAATTTTTCAAGTTAACTTCCTGTGTTCCAGTTTCCATTAAACATATACAGATAAACTTTCAAAATAGTGCAGGTACATTCCTGTTCTATTCCAACAGGGCATGCTGTGGTTACATTTTAGCTCAGTACTTTACACACACATCTGTATAAATCATATAAATATTCACAAATGACATAGAATTATTTACATAATTCCCGATAGCTGGGCTGGCAGTGTGACAGGCAGTGTGGAGCCCCACAAAGAAGCAACCACTGTCAGTAGGAGGAATATCTCATTGGCTAAGTATATGATAAAAAAGGCTATGCTAACTGTAACCTTTCTGAAAACTTAATAAAAAAGTGCTGGCCATGGAACTTAAAATTTTAAAGATTATCAAGTGGCACTTTTACTGCAAAGAAATCCAAAGTGCTTCCAGTATTGGTACATATTGCTGCTTCATTCCAAAGGCAAACTATTCACCACTGCTGGATTTTATAATCACCAGTAGACAGTCTATTGCCAACATATATAATGTTGCAATGGAGCATTTTCATAATATATAACTACTACCACTACAGAAAAAGTACTTGGAGATGTACTTTATCTCTTGGATTACTACTGATAGGGATTTGGTGACTGAAATTAATTCATTTTCTTACAAAACCATTATAAAATGCTAGCTGCACATGTTAAGTCTTATTTTTTATTTTCAAGATAAGGCAACTAGCTAGATTTACAGCTGCACAAACATCTGTAAGGGTGTGATTCATTTCTGATTTACCAGATAAATCACTCTTATTTCCATCACTGTAAATTATACATTTTGCTTTGGAAGTTTCACCCTCGCCAATGATCTTAAGAACATTTCGGAAATGCATTAGCCTGCAATTATTTAAACAAATTTACCTGCAGATTCCACCAGCTTTATTACTTCTTACAGCCCCTGGTCACTATTTTTACCTTTCTCTTTCAGCCCTTTGATCTAAAAGAAACCAGCAATACCGCAGAAGTATGTCTAGTTATAGTAAAATGGAAGATATTCTGCCCTAAAATTTATTGCACCAGTTTTACTTTCATTTTTACCCAATTGACTCACATCACTTATACTTTCATCACATCCTCGGCTTGTTATGGGCTGTCAGAATCTGCATCTGATATAACCATCCCTCAAAGTTCTGTATATCATCTTTACATGTCTTTCATCCAGTTTACTTGCAAACTTCTTAGGCTAAACTGTATCAAGTCTCTGAATCCAATTAGATCAAACTATACATTTACGCAAATGACTTGTGAACGTGACTAATGATTATATAATGCACGTAGTGCCTTAGCTGCTGTCCTGTTTAGTTCTGACTTCACTGAAAAAAACAAAGACTGCAGTAACTCAGCATATTTTTTCTTTCCATACATGCACAAATATTATGTCTGAATATCCAGCTCTTTACTTTGTAATGACAAGTTCATCACTATATGGGGGGGGGGTTGTATAACCACATAAATAATTGGTTCATAAGAGTCAAGATGGAACATGTTTCCAACTTTCTTCTACCCATCAATGAAAGACTCTCTAGGGCATCAGTTTTAGGCCTCTAATATTTACTTTCTACACTTAACTTAGTTTTTCATGACATTGCAAACATAAAACCATATCTTTACTTGTGTTGTTGATCTGGTTCTGGCTTATCTCATCACACTAAGTGCATTTGCCCTTCATGAGTAGATCATTTTAATACAGAGCAAGTTCACCCCTAAAAAATATAGATTAATAAAGATAAGAAACAAATCATGTTTTTGTTACCTGTACATTGATACTAAGTAATGAAAGGTCTCTATAACCTGTCCATCACATTTTATTAAGTTCTGAGCACCAATGAAATAGTTAGCAAAAACAGAACACTATAGAGGAGATCCTGATGAATAGAGGGTTGGTAAATCAACTGTGGGGTCATTAGCCATGTACATAGCATAGCTGGGTCAATAGATTCAGTGGTGGGACCGCTGCTGTATAGAGTTCCAGCTCCATTCAAGTTCACTTTCCTGCATTGTGTTTTTTTGTTTTAATTTGTTTCTTATCACAGCCATAACAGCTCAGGAGACAAACCAACTGATGCACATTCATTTAATAACAGCAGTCCTCAGACTATTCACAAAGACAGCAAGAAAAGATTATAATAGACTTTTAGTGACAGAGCCAGATATGCACTAGGTAGTGTTAAGCAGTCATCTTTGGAACTGGGTGGTGTGTGTGTGTGTGTGTGTGTGTGTGTGTGTGTGTGTGTGTGTGTGTGTGTGTGTGTGTGTGTGTGTGTGTGTGTGTGTGTGTGTGTGTGTGTGTGTGTGTGTGTGTGTGTGCATGAGTGCTTCCATATTTACATGAATGTGTGTGTCTGGAGATATGTATGCTACTTTTGAATCTGCTGTAGTGATTGACTTCAATTGAAGTTAGCTAAGCTTTTTTCCCTCAGGGATTTAAAGAAACTCTGTCTGATCTTCTGTTCACTGCATTCACTGTAAGTTTTAAAGAGAAGCTGCCTGGTATAGTTTCACATCACTGGCAAGGTTTCTCTCTGATGAACTTGACCTATCAATAGAATAGGTACAGTCTTGGTAGTTTTGTAACTTGCACCGAGATTAAGATATCACAGAATATGTTAGAAATTCAAGGGTATGCTTGACATGAAGTCCCTTTATGAGGGTTGAGGGTGTAATGATAGAAGGTATTGCCAGCCATGCCAGGAGAAATAAGGCAGTGGATTTGTAACATATGCCAACATAGCTAGCTGGAATTTTGTAAATAAATATATTTCATTTCTATATCAAACTAATTTGTACAGATGCTTCTGCTGAATATGTATTTGTGAGGTTTGCTTGTGTTAAAATGTATCCATAACGTGCCTGCTGGAAGGAAAAGAAATGTACATGTATTATTGCAACTGATTTAAAGGTATACACTGTAATACCATATACTGTAAGTGAAGAGTTTAATCTTAATCCACATGACTTTGCAAAATATTCTTGAAATTAAATTACTTAATGGAGCCAGAGAAATGATGTATGTGGTAGAGAATAGTTGGTAGCTCCTGTAGGAACAGTGAAATGGTTTTATGGTTTTGTGACTTCCAGGATATCTGAGCAAAGCTCTATCTGTGTGTATGGTAACACATAGGTGCTAAAATCCTGTCAGCTTCTAGTGCTGTTGATAACATGGGAAACAACAGTCAGATGACCAGATCTGTGTGATATCATTCTGTAAGCAAGAAATAATATTTAGATATTAGCAGGAGTTTGCTCTCATCTTTCTGCATTTTGCCTTGCATCTGACAATAAGGACCACTCATCCACATCCTTTTGCCTTGTAGTAGGAAGTCACTTAATTAAGGAACAGTAATTCTCTTTAGATTATTAAGGAATAGATAGTGAGACTAGCTAAATACTGTTTTTCTATAACTGTGTGAAACCTTCCATCGGTGCTATTTTTAATATTTTCATTTGGCTGAAACTCTGCTGTTTGCTGTAAATATTTAGTATTTTCTTGTTCTTTTATTAAACTTTTCATTGTGGCTGGTCCTTTTAGAGAATATTTAAGCTTTGACAGTATTTGCATATATTTATTTGTAGTAATTGTGGCCGACTGGTTAAGGCGATTGACAATAAATCCATTGTGGTTTCCCTGCACAGGTTCGAATCCTGTCGATTATGGTGGTTGGGAGTTGCACAGAGGTACAGCAGTTAACATTGTTTCCTCACAGCAAGAGGTTCTCTGGCTTGATTCTCTGATGGGGTGCCTTCTGTGCTGAGTCTGCATGGCCTCCCTGCGTTCACGTGGGTTTCCTCCGGTTACTCTGTTTTCCTCCCACAATCCAAAGACATGCATCTGGAGAATTTCTCCCTGGGTCTCCACTGAAAATAAGCTCTGTCCTAGTCAGAATTTCCTGGTCAACAAATGTTAAATAAATAATAAATAAATTTGGAGATAACTCTGGCCACTCCTGAAAGCCTGGCTGTATGGTCAACATTACCATTTGTATTAATTTTACTCAGTATAATTGGATATCCTTTTAAGAGCCTTTTAGTAACTGACTGATGGCAGTAAATCTACCTTATAGACTGGGCAAAGTTGGTAGAGTGGGTAATCTGTGCCAGCCTTTCCCATGTTTGTGTGTGTGTGTGTGTGTATGCGTGTGTATGTGAAAACTAAATCTCAGAGTGTGTGTGTTGGCTACTTGGGACAGGGACACAAAGCACTGGTTTCACAGAGAGGGCACTGGAGGACTTGGCTTGGCTACTTGGCTGAGTACCTAACCCTACAGCTGTACCAGTGGGGAGTTTTATTGGAGACCTTGAGCTTGACAGATGGAGACATCCAGACTCTGGGCTGACTGCTTTCCCTGTGTGCTCTTAAGGGAAATAGTTCTTGATGCAGAGAGGTCTGCATTTGGAAATACTGAGTGTATTCATGTGTATTCCAAGTGAACAACCCCCACCAGTGTCAGTGGTGAGGATTCAGGCTCCTTGATTAGTGGCCCAGCATGGGGACATTCCAGAGTGCAGTTATCATATTTCATTCAGAGTACATGTTTGATAGAAGTCCAAAAGTTGGACTGATGCACAGCATTAAAAAAGTTAAGATTACATCATCATGCTGTATCAATTATTTGCAAATGGATAAGGAAGGAACCACTGGGATTTTATTTTTCTGGTTTTGAAAGGCCACTGCGGATGGTGATTGCAGCTATGAAATTAAAAGCTACCTGCTTCTTGGAATGAAGGTTATGACAAAACTAGATAAGATTTTAAACAGCAAGGACATGTCATCACATCATCAGCAAAAGTACATGTAGTCAAAATTATTATATTCCTATTAATAATATATAGCTATGAGAGATGGATATAATTAAGGCTGTGTACCAAGAAAACGAGGCTTTTGAAATCTAGTAATTTGGTCATGTGGAAAATGTTTTAAAAGTCCATGGATTGCAAGTAGATCAAGTAATTCAATACATAAGGAAATAAACACAGGCTACTCACTTGAAAGTCTGAAAGTAAAGTTAAATCTCAGATACTTGTATGAGATATTTGCTAGAGAAGACACTGATGATGGAAAAAATTAAAAGTAAAAGAAGATGGGGTGGCAGAGGCTAAGATGGATAGAAAGCTAGTTTAAAGTAACGAATATAAATTTGCAAGTATTCAGAGAAATAGTTATTGACAAACAGACCTGGTGTGCTATAGTCCTTGAGGTCACAAATAGCAGCACTCAACTAAATGACCAAACAACAACAAAACCATGTCTCGATTAATTCTGGCAGAAAATAATTGGCAAAACATAAAAACTGACAATGAGAGTAGACAATTAAGAAATGTTGTTAGTCAGAAAATATTATTTTGATATAGCCCATTTAGTTTTAGCATTTTAAAAATGAAACATTCAGTGTTAGAAATCCTTTTCACAGTTTTCATCAGAAAAGGTGTTCCTGTCTGAAAAAAAATCAGAGCTAAACAAACTGGATAAAACAGGCAAACACTAACTATGATTGCCACCTTTTCAGATGTCCAAAATGCATTAGCTAATTAATTGCTTACTGTTCCCAAATTATAGTTGTGTCTATTGTTTTATATCATAGGTTCCTAGGTAGGTACTAGGCTATCGGCCCTAGGGCCTAACAAGCCTAGCCATAACGATTCTGGCTATTGCTTCCCACAAATATTTACTTTCCTGGACCCCTGTCTAGCAGGGCTACTGATGTGATCCCCAGGGAGAATTTCCTATCTCCCATCCAGTCGTCAAGGTTCCTCTTGAAGAGGGCCATTGAAGCGTTCTGCCTGACATGTATAGGTAGCCTATTCCAGAGTATGGGGAGTCTCTAGATCAGGAACCTATCCCTCCAGCATGTTCTATTCATCGTGATGACAAGGTTAAGATCCCTGGAACATGTGGCTTGGAGGGATTGGGATTTTTTTAAGTGTAGCATGTCCAAGAACTCTGGGTTTGACATGACCTTGTATGTTATACAGAGTTCGTCTCTGAGTAGGCAATATACAACAGAATATAGCTGGAGTTAGCTGGTCAGCATAAGGTATCTGCTTTAGGCCTGTGATTCTTTTAGTGAGGTATTTCTGCGGCCTTTCTAGTTGCTGCAGAGCAGATGTCTTGTGAGGTACATACCAAATAGGGCATTGTATTCTATAATGGGTCTAATGAGGGATGAGTACAGAGGGACAATGACCTCCTTTTTTCTGGATGAAAAGCCTTTAGTGATGAGGTGTGCCATGTAGAAGGATTTTCTAACTGCTGTGGCTATGTGGTCATCAAAGGTGAGACCACTGTCCATCTGTGTCCTTAGGCCTCATCACACTTTTGGTGTTTAGTGTACTGCCACCTATGTGGCAGTTCACAGATATGTGGTTTTTCCCAAAATGGGCAACTATGCATTTTTTGGCATTTAGCTTGAACCCATGGCTCTGGCACCAGACATTTGTTTTGGTAAGGCCCTTTTGTAGTATATCCACATCATTTGGGGATTCAATAATGGCTCCCAGCTTGCAGTCATCTGCAAACTTTGTAAGCCAGAGTCCCTTAGTGTTGGCCTGTACTTCAGAGAAGTAGATGCCAAACAAGAGTGGTCCCAGGACAGAACCCTGTGGTACACCACTTGTCACTTGTATGGAGCTGGATTTGGAGTTGGCTACTTTTACAGTGTGTGTTCTGTCAGTAAGCCAGTTTGCAACCTATCGAGTGACATAGGGATAAATGCCTAGCTTAGTAAGTTTATCTATGATTCCAGAATGGGGGATAGTGTCAAAAGCCTTGGCAAGGTCCAAGTAGGCTGTGTGAACCACCTTACCCTCATCCACAGCCCTGAAGACTGATTCAAAGAAGTTGATCAGGTTCAGGAGGCAAGATCTGTCCTTCACGAACCCAAACTGGGTGGGGTCCAGTGTTTGAAGGTTGCCAGTGTCTTTGTTTATAAGTTCCATGACAATACGTTCCATGGCCTTGCAGATCAGGCTCATCAGACTGATGGGAAGGTAGTTCCTGGGATCCAAAGTGGATCCCCCCTTGTGGAGTGGGATGACTATAGCTGTGTGCCACTCTGTGGACATGAAGCCTGAGGTGAGGCTATGATTAAACATGACACATAGGTGAGGTGCCAGTTCATTTTGTAGTTCATGCATTACACAGCCTGGGATGTCATCTGGTCCCATGGATGCTGTATTCTTAGCTTTGGAGAGTACGTTTCTTACCTGAGTGGCCGTGATTACTGGAATTTGGCATTTTTTTCAGTATTGAGATGGGCCCTTTCGGAGATGAGAAGGGGGGTGTTTTTTATTAATATTTACAAAGACATAGAATTATCTACAAAATTCTATCTAGCTAGGCTGGCAGCCTTCACATATCTTCACAATAGGTTGACAACCTTCCTTTTAAAGGTTGTTGAGAATGAAGAATTTTGACACCGCAAAAGTCAACAACTGTTCAGATTTTATGCCCTGTGCAGAACTGAGTAAAAACTGTACAGTGGAGTTGAGAAATGAAAAGACAGAGGTCTGAGGAACTCTTTCCAAGATTTTTAATCTGCACTGGAAACACTAGGTTGTGGATAGATTCAGTGGTTATTTGTGCTATTCACTTACTTTGACTAGCATTATACCTTCTTGACAATTTCCTTACTCTATTTATGGGAGCTCACTGGAGAACCTTGCTGCGCTGCTTTCATGAAATATCCAGTGGTCTCAGTTCATTGAGAAAGACACAAAGTCAGATAGCTCAGAACAGAGCAGGCAATCAGTGAAAGAGCTAGTGAAATCTTAATTACAGAGGCCTCATTTAATGAATCCTATTAAGCAGTAGTTGACTTTTGGAACTAGGCAGGATGTGTGTGTGTGTGTGTGTGTGTGTGTGTGTGTGTGTGTGTGTGTGTGTGTGTGTGTGTGTGTGTGTGGATTAGTATGTGGGTTAGTGTGTGTGCATGCGTGCGTGTGTGTGTGTGTGTGTGTGTGTGTGTGTGTGTGTGTGTGTGTGTGTGTGTGTGTGTGTGTGTGTATGAGTCTGAGAGTTTTGTTCATTCTGTCACACATTCATTTGATTGACAGAATGAATGACAGGGGTTTTGTGTAACATACGTTAATTTTATTGGATGTATGCTGCATCATAACAGATAATTAGGTTGCGTGTGTGTGAGTGTGTGTTTGAGTATGTGGTTGTTTATGGGTTTAGGTTAGATAAAGGGTATAGATGTATGGTACATGCAAGTATGAATGCTTTAGGGTCAGCTAAGGATTGGGTAAGATTTAATGATGCATGTATGTACTGAGCATGTGAGTGTGCCTTGGTCTGTTTAGGTGATAGTGAACTGAAAGGGTTTTTCTAAGGTAAGGTGTTGGGTTAAGGTTATGGGAAAGGAAATGGTTACAGTTAGCACATACTACTAAGGTGAATATGGGATCACATTATTTGCCTGCCCAAATAAAACTACAGACCTCTTTGCTACATTATACACTGTAAAGTTCTCTGGTTGAGGCATCTGATGGTTAACTTTTTTTTACTGTATGATGTTTGAACTCCATATTGATTTATTTGCATCAATATGGCAGCATATTAATGGAGGTAATGTTTACAAAGTAATACATATGAACTGTATTACTTTGTTTTCTCTTTTTTATCTTGTCTTTTGATTCTTTACCATGATTACAACTGAACAGGAGCTTATTCCATTTACCTAGTTAAATAAATAGTAAATAAATAAATGCACAGATTGACAGATAAATAAACAGAGTAAGAACAACATGGTGCATAGATGGGAGGGAGAAGCAAAAGTGGATAACCAAAAACTGTGCGGTATAGGGAGAGCTAAGAGTTATAGCTTCACAAACAAAATGAAAAGCATCTGTAAAATACACTTTTATTGCAGAAATACAACAATTGAAGTTAAAATGTAAGTGCTTTTGTCCAATACATGTACACTTAGACTTCATCAGAAGTGGAGAAAAGCAATAACAAGAACTGAGGATATTAAAAGATAAAAGGATGAGTAAAAGGTAATATGGTGCAATTCAAGGATATGGGTAATAAAAAATGAGCTATAAGCCATGTACATGGAGGAAAACATAATACTAATTTTTGAATGTTATTGTATTATCCTTGATTGACAGTGTAATTACAATGTAATCTCTTGATGTGATACATTGGAGCTTTTGTACCTGAGCTGTGCTCATTTGATTTGTTCTGGTTAATAAAGAAAAATATGTAGATAGGCAAGTAGACAAACAAACAAATAAATAAACATATAGAGACTGACAGACAGATAAATAAGTATTAGGAAGACAGTTATGTAGGCCAGGGATGGGAAAGGGTAATAGCAAACAGCCAAGGATGGTTAAGATATACAGTGGTAGAGGTGAAAGGTGTGGAAGAGAAGGCAGGAATGATTGTTGCTTATATTGATTTTAAAGCTGATGAACACTGCTGCTGTCTAGGGAGTATAGGCTACTAGCTGCAAAAGAGTGATATTAGCAGCTAAAATAATGGAAAGGTGAACAAAGAGAAAAGGGCTATATTACTGGAATACTACAATCTTTAAGTAGTAAGACAAAATGGAAATAATCTTGTAGAAGAAAAATTTGAGCAGAAGGTGATTTATTCATGAAGGCCAATATCTTTTTCATAGACTTCATTAATGTGGGGCATGAATAATGAATATGAACAATAAAAAAATAAGTGAGACGGCATGAAGGGAGTTCAGCCTCCTGGGAAGTAGACTGGGAAAGAATACTCAGAGATGGCAACAACAAATGGCTGTGCACTTTCTTTACATGACATTTTTATTGCAGTTCTTGAATTCTTAATAAAATTTAATGTATTATTTTGATGTATTACTTGGTATGCTAGAATAATATTATAATACCACTGATACATTAATATTCTGTTATTCTTTACTTTAGCAATACCCGACAAGTGTGTGTGGTATACTGAAGATGTATCTGTGGTTGCTGTGGTTTGATCATGAGGGTGAAGCCTGAGTGATTAAGCAAAGGTAACTTTGGGAAAATCTTCAATATACCTACACCCACAAGTCAGATACTGCTATTACACAATGACAATAATTAAGATAGAAATTGCTTACTTTTCTTAAATAAGGTCTTTGTATAATGGAGCTGTGGTGTTTTTATAGGTTCATAGAATAGTACTAAGCTAACTGCCCTTGCAAGCCATTTTAAGCCGAGCCAATTATCCCTTGTGAGACTCAAACCCTGCACCTTGTGTTTGTAAGGCAAACATCTTAACCATTAGGCCACCCTCTCAACCCAAAAGAAACTGCCTCTGCAAGGCTCAAACCAAGTACCCTACACACCATACACAAAGCAATTTACCACTAAGCCATGAGTTGCTTCTGCATTATTCTGCTTTATTGATGCATATGGGACTTACGTTCCCATGCATACACAGTACACCAGTACTTTGGAAAGCAAGCAATGGAGAAAGAAAGATCTCTATTATATTTTTCGGATCTCATATATATAGCACATTTTTTATGAAACCATTATTTATTTTATTACATGCACTGCTCAAAACAAACTTCTCATTTTGTAATTTAGCATCCAGAACTGGTAAACACTTGTTTGAGCATGCTTCTTATTTCCATGCCTATTTTGTTTGTTTTTCTGTTGCTCGTTCATCCACTGGATGGTCTTTACTACTCTGACAATGTAGTTAGTGGAGTTATAAAATTATTTTTTGTTATAAGACGTCAACTGAGATCTAACATTATTCCTATTATAATTATTGAAGGTACTGTAACAGAAATTCCTTAGTATAATGAGGGAGTATTGAACAAAATCATAAACTGATTATCAGGCTGGAATTTCTGCACCAGGGTGTCATGCCAATGAAATGCATAACTGCAAAACAGCGGATTAAATTATTTTGTTTAAAGGATTTGCTTTACTACTAGTGCAGGTATAAGATATAAAAATATGAATTGTTAACAAGCTTCATCCTGCAAGCCTCGACTTGATCACCCCCCCCCCCAAGTCTGAAAACAGACTCTGTGCTGTAATAAGTAGGTTTACCTCGTCAAAAAGAAAAAAAAACAGCAAGCCCTATAAACAGTCTGAAGTGCAGTCATACATGTTATGACAGCTTTCTTTTTTCAGTTTTATGGCTATGTCTTACATAATACTCTTACAAGTTTATTTACTGTACTTATGGCAGTAAACCTCCAAGTCAATGTACTGCTCATTATTTTGAAATACTATCATTTTATCTAAGCAAACAAAAGACTGTTTGTATCTCCCTTTGTATAACACCTCTTTATCAGAGGAACTGTCATTCTTGTTTATCAAGTTTAGTTACAGCTGAACAATTTGGCTGCATCAGTGCACATCGCAGCATTATCTCTGTGCCTGACTGTAATCTCATATGCAGGCTACGTCCAAGCATGTATCTTTAGACTCTGACCACATAAACGCATAAAGATTTATAGACTTCCTGTTGTTATATCCAAAACATTTACTCACTAGGGTTGAAAAGTCTATAGTTCCAGCTAATTTATATCTCAGTAATTTAAAAGTTGCAATATATCACTTTCTCCTAAACAACAGCTGACTTAAATGCCTTGCTTTGAGACTTGACACATTAATTTCTTATTGACAGATTATATTACTCATATGCATGTTATATAAATGATCAATTGTTTTCAGTTACTTTATTAGTGTCTAATAAGCATATGCTTGCAAATGAGTTTAAAGTTCAGATTAAGCAGCTTCCAGGTTGTACATTCCCTATTGCGTCACTTTACAAGGAAAAATATTTACTTTGCAAGTTAGCATATTAAATCATATATCGGTTTCCAAGACTGCTATAGTTTGACTTTCAAAGTATTTAGCTGGTTGTCTTGCTCAAATCTTTCTGATAACACTGTTTTACCCTCAAGTTTAACTGTATCTTGTTTTTTTAATATTGTAACTGTGTTATTATTTGCAAACTTAATTTTCATAAATTAAGAATGCTTGAAAATAGTGTGAATGAATGCTATCTGCACATTATACTTGAATCCACTCAGTGATATCACCCCACCATTTATCCATATGCCATTAGAGCTTTTGTCATTTTGCCTGATATGTATGTGTCTACCATTCTAAATAATGTGCTATAAACGGCTGCATAGTTGGTTAAATTTGCCATATGTCCAGCAAACAGACTGCCATAAACTCCTTATCTTCTGTCTGTCGTTTCATTTCTTCTAATTTATCCCCCTCCCTACCTTTGGTGCATTCAGTTTCCAGCTTCATCCAGTGACACATACCAGACCTATCCTGGTATCCTGGTCCCTGGAATCTGAATACTGTTACTCTGAAGAAAGAGACACTATGGCTTCTTTACTGGCCCATAAATCCTTCCTAGATGAATACAACCTTCAGCATACTTTCTTCATGGCATCTTCACCACTTTTGTAGACTATCTGCCCATTTTCTTCCACATCTCCAATATAAATCATCTCTCAATAAATGCTCATCATCATCCATGCAACAGATTAAACCTGCAAACCCTACACCATACAATGTGAAGTAAAAACTTTCATCCGCAGTCTTCCAAAATCCTTCTTCCCACATTATGTCCTCCTTATCTTTGCTGTCATGCAATGACTACCATTGACATCATGACTCCCTTCTTCCCACAAAGTCATTAAATCCACACTCAAAACTGATCATATATATATGTCCCTCCTGCATCTAATAAATAAATAGCTTTCTTCATCTGTCAATATTTCAACCACCTCCATGTTAAGGTGTACTTCTTCAATCTGTCAAAACTCTTGAATATCATGTTTAACCTGTCAGCTTCTAATATGTTAACTATATAGTATGTACCCATCTTATTCCATTTGTCCACTTCCAGGTAGCTACCGTTCAGTGACACATTCCTATTACCCCATAAAAGTTTCCTCCTATCCCAATGTGATGTTAGCCTCCCATACCTATAATCCCATCCAATGGTTACTCCTTCCACTTCTGTCCAGTATCCTTTTCTACAACCCCTTGTGCTCCCTCAGACCTTTTCAGCCTATTCCAGCTTCTCTGCATTTTTCTTCCTGACTGTCAATGATGGCTTTGCAGCTATTATGTACTTCTCAAAACTGGATGATCTATACCCTTTTGCTGTTTCCTCCCTCACACATTTCTTCTCGCTTTTGCTGTTCATTGCACTCTCAATAAGCTTGTCACATACCATCTGCTTCCATCCTACCCTCTACCCAACCCATTCCCAACATATGGATGATGACCAAATGTACAACAAAACCAGTAGAATTGTTATCTCCACAGCCTGTATGAGTCCCATCAGGGAGAACCCCTATCACGCTAACTATCCAAATGTCTTCTTACTTAGTAACTGTTATTGTAACTTCTAATCCTGGTAATGCTACCAACTCTTGGAACTATTAGTTGTAATGCATAGCCCTCTACCTTACTTGTTCACACTACCACAAATTTCTCTCTGTGGTAGCAGTTGGCCACATACTCCTTAAAGTACATAAAAATAGACAGTAATTGTGGTACTGCCTGGTTTGTATCTCTGCAAAACAGTATACAGTCATTATTGCAATAGTAAAATTTCAGTGGGTCACTTGATAGCACCCTCACTTTTGTTGTTGGAAAGATCACAAGGCTATGGGTTCTATTCCCTCATGTGGTTCTCACATTCATTGACCAGTACTGATAATGTACTGCGCAATAAGGTGGAGCTGTACTCTTGAGATGCTAGTGTTTGGTTAACTCAAAGCCCCATAAGCCTGAGCTGCTGTTAGCTCAGATGAATGTATAATATCTAATAACACTAAAAGGGTAGAGAAATTTTCAAGTAATGTTTTTCACCAAGTCAGTATGCATACCAACTCCAGAATTCCTTGAAAAATAGGCCATGCCTAGTCACACTAAACCAGTCAAGAAATTTAAATAAATAAATAATTGGAAAACAATCTGAGTAAACTCCCTAAGTCATCAGTGACAGCTTTCCTCTTCAGCCATGCCCACCATCACCATAAAAATAAGAGTGTCAGGAGTGAGCATCTCAGTTACATGACCCTCACAATGCAAACCGCCATCATTTACACCTAATTTACAGTTATCAAAACATTCTCATATTTGGATGCCCCCCCCAAAGAACTCGTCTCTCAAATGTCCTTCTCGTATATATCAGAAAGTCTCATTCCACTGTATCAAAAGCTGTTTTGATATTAAGCATAACTATTCCATTCATCAGCTCTTTTCTCTCTCCCTCTATCACTCTCTTTTTCTCTCTACCATGTCCAAAATATCAGATATAGTCACCAATAACTGGTGGATGATTAGCATACAGGAAACCTACTTGTACCCCTTTATCCAATTTCCCCAGTAGTATCTACACTTATTAGGGACATTTTTCATGAGTATGAAGGGTTGTTTAGATCCCCCTTGCCCTTTAGCAGCAGGATGGGCTGTTTAAATTTTCCTTGTCCTTCAGAAGCAAAATGATTATCACCTGGTTAATTAATTGGCTTCCCTTCTGCCTCTGACAACTTACTGCCCTCGTTTCCTGTACCACGGCAGGGACCACCTTTCTCACCATCTTATCCATACTGATAATCTTTAACTCACTAAAAAAATCATGCTGCTTATCTGGAAAATAGCCACAATTAAATATTTCCAAAAACAATCAAAAGTTAATCACTGTCTATTCTTTTGCCCCATTTCCATACTTTCACCTCTAGGCAAAATCCTTGAAAATGTGTCTACACCCAGCCTTCCCAATGCATCCCGCAATATCACATGTTTTCCATAAACAAACAGCTTCTATCCTGGAGGAAGCACCATGACCACCAGGGGACTCTCACAGATGATATTTTGCAAAGTACTAAGAAAAGTAAAACTACAGGAGTCCTTTTTAATGATATCACAAAAGTAATTATCTCTTTTACCCTCCTTATCTTAAATGCCCTTTCTGAAATCATAATTAGCTCTGACTCCTTGTCCTTTTTCAAAAACTTTTTGGAAAAGAAATACTTCAAAATCAAAACTGGAAATGTCTATTCAAGCATAACCTAGCTTTATTAAGGCTTTATTATTTCCCCTTCTCTACTCTGGCTTCATTAACAAACTCCACTATGTCCTCCCCCAAATTCCTTTCCTCCTTTATACAGATAACGTGATTATGTACAAATCAAGTCCCTCTCAACTGATTATCCAGTTCCAACTCCAGCCTGAACGTGGAGAGTGTGCCCTGTTATACAACTCATATGAATTCATATCCAACTTAGTAAGTCATTTTGCAAAATATAGTCTCAGGCTAGCTGTCCTTGCAGGCCATGTTAAGCCTAGCCAGTTTCCCTTTTTGTGCTCAAATTAACCTACCCCATTTGGTTACAGATTGGCCTTACCCATCTTATGGTCAATATATATTACCCCTAATGAGAAAAACTAAGATCATGCCATAGATAATTTGATGGGAACTATGTATGAAATAAAGTATTTAGGAGCTGCCTGTGTCCATTTGTAGTAAAGGGGGCAGATCTGTAGTAAACTTTCTGTTTTTCATCCATAGATCTGAGTTGCACTTGAAAATGGAGAGGGATGAACTTTGTTTTATGTGGATGGGGAGTCTATTCCACAGCAGTGGTATCCTTTGTGGACCCTCCAAACCATTCTGTTGATGTTGCAGAAGAGGTTTAGATCTCTAGACTGAGTACTTATGATGATATTTTACTTGCTGATGTGCAGCAAATCCATGAGTAATTGGTCAGAAGATGCCTTGTATGACAGACACAGGTCATCTCTTAGCAGTCTGTACGATACAGAATATAGTGACAAGGCTTTGAGCCAGTCCATGTAGGACATATTCAGGCCTTGTATACTTTTATTAAGGTATCTGTGGGCATTCCAGTTGTTGCATGTGTCTGGACAGATACATGCCAAAGGGTGCATTATATTCAATGACTGGCCTAATGACGTCTGACTAAAGAGAGGCAATGACATTCCTAGCTCTAGTCACAATCCCTTTGATTATAAGCTGTGCAATATAGAAGGAGTCTCTTACAACAATAGACAAATGTCTGTCAAACATTAGGTCACTGCCAATATAAGTTCCCAAATCCTAAACAACTGGATAAACTCTTAGGGGTGTTTTGTCAATATGGAAGTTCCCTGGGATAGACGACTTCCCAAAGTATACAATAATGCACTTTTTGGTATTTAGTTTCAGTCCATGATTTTAGCGCCAGTTATTTATTTGCGACAAATATTCCTGCAAGATGGCTAAGTCATTTGTTTCTTTTTGTGGAAAAGGTGCTTGCTATAATATGTGCTCATATGCACAGGTATACCTGTAGCAACCTCATTGGTCCAAGCCTCGCTGCAAGCACTTGGACCACTCAGAAAATTATTAATTTTTGCATTAATTTCAGTTTGTATAGTTTGTTTATCCAATTAAAGTAATTAAATTGTCTTTCATTGCACTGAACTCCTAAACATTATTCACACCACTAACTTCCATATCTATCAGCACATACCTGCACCCTTAATAATTTATTGTATTTTGTTTCTGTCCCTTCTTATATTTGTTCCCCAAGTTTTCAAAATTTACCTACATGCATGGTTCATACAGGTTGCCAGTAAGCTGTGCTAGACTTAAGCTAATCTTTCAAAATATACCATTGAATAAAATGCATGCAAGACCAGATAAGTTTCTTGTTGTTTACTACTGATCAAATTACACAGACAGATATGCCCCAGCAATGTGCAAGTGTGCAGATGCTGCACCTTAATTAAATAATTGATTAGCTTATTTAATTTTGCTACAACTTCAAACATATTGATTAAATTAGACATTCTTTAAAGTATGAGCATGTCTGTATATGTGTATGTATGTATGCATGTGTAGTGTATAGTTTTATTTATGATGAAAAGGGACAAAAACAAGGTGGGATAAGTTTCCTAAATAATGTTATCACAGATGAAACTATACCGCTAACATATAATGATGTATTAGGAATGACCAAATTACAGAAGAACTTAGTGAGAGTTTTATCATGTTTCATTACAGAAAAGAAAGAAACAGGATACAGACTAGAGACCACTGGTGATTTTTTAAAGAATGGGAGATCATAAGCTCGAATACTGGGGGAATAAAGGAATTTTGCTCTGATGGTCACTACTACAGTGGACATAGTAAGATGATATATTTAAACATATAATTAAAATAAATAAATAAATAAATAAATAAATATATATATATATATATATATATATATATATATATATATATATATATATATATATATATATATATATATATCTACAGTGATGATGTGAGGTATTGCCAGCTATGCCAGGAGAAGTAGGGCAATGGAGGTGTAACATATGCCAGCATAGTTAGCTGGAGTTTTGTAAAGAATTATATATCATTTGCATATCAAACTCATTTGTACAGATTCTTGTGTTGAAAATGTTTTTGTAAAGTTGCCTGTGTTAAATGCTGCCCAAAATTAAATTACTCAGTTTAGGCCATAAAGATTGTATCTTACAATTCTGATTGCAACCAGAGACGAAATGCCTGTGAAAACCAGGACTAGGCATCCTGCTGTATTGTCCTTAGGGAGAGAACTAATTGCTACCCTGGAAGGGTGGAAGTTTTGAAATGGTTTTATAACTTCCAGATGATATAACACATCTCATCAATGCTCTATCTGTGTGCATGGTAACACACATGCGCTAAATTCTGGTCCAGTTTCTAGTGAAGGGGGGTAGTGTGGGAACCAGAGTCCAATGGCCAGATGTATGTGATGTCATTCTGTAATCCAGCATTGAAATGATGTTTTAATACTAGATGAGATAGAAGTCTCACAGCATTCTTTTTTGAAACCTGACCAAGAAGGAAGACCTCTCACCCACTTCATCTTGCCTTGCTTTAGTAAGTAATCAGGGAATAGTAATTCTTTAGGTCAGGCAAATATAATGAGATTAGTTAAGTACTGTTTTTCTATATCTGTGTGAATCTATCCATATGTGTTATTTTTAATATTTCCTGTGTTCAAAACTCTGGTCTTTATTGTAAATAGATATTTAGTATTTTCATGTTCTTTTATTATTTATTATTAAATTTATTTAAACGTTTCATTGCGGCTGGTCTTTTAGAGAATATTTTAACCTTTGAGAGTATCTATATTTATTTGGTGACACTGTGGCTGCTCCTGAAAGCCTTGCTGCATTGGTCAAACACTATCATTTGTATTAGTATTAATTTTATTCAGTATAATTGTGTACACTTGTAAGAGACTTAGAGTAGCTGGCTGGTGGCAGTATAACTACCTTATAGTCCGGGCAAAAGTAGCAGAGCTAGTAAATCTGTACCAGCCTTTCCCAGGTGTGTGTGTGTGTGTGTGTGTGTGTGTGTGTGTGTGTGTGTGTGTGTGTGTGTGTGTGTGTGTGTGTGTGTGTGTGTGTGTGTGTGTGTCAGCTACTTGGAACAGGAACAGAGAACACTGGTTTCACAGAGAGGGTGGTGGAGGACTTGACTTGAAACACTCAGCTGATGACTCAATTCTACAGCTGTGTCAGTGGGGAGTCTTATTGGGGGCCTGGAGAGAGAGAGGGGGGGGACCCAGACTCCAGAGTGAGTGTGTTTCCTGTGTGCTGTTAAAGGAAATTGTGTCTGGTGCAGAGAGCTGCATCTGGACTAAGCTAAAGCTTTTGACAGTGTGAAGTTGAATGTTATATTATAAAAATTACATTATTACATCAATCTTAATTATTTTATTTAGAAAAACTGTTATAGGAAAGATTGATAAGACCGACAGTAAATCATTACTTAGTGAAAACAATGCAGCAAACACATGCCTGTAGCAGGACTTTTCTGTATGTCTGCTATTATTTTAAGAGTTTGCAGCAAATAAATTCATATTATCAGCAGATTGCATGCTAAGGCTGTTGGAAATGTAGGGGGCATCAGTAATATTTTTCCTGATGATATGGTAGAAAACACAGTGTAGATAATATGAAAACAAAGTGGCTGATGTGTTACTAGACAGCTCACAGGAAGTATCATATTTAACTTTAACCGTGGGTAATAATGAAATTATAAGGTTGAAATAACAGAACACGAACCATAAAAAGATTATATTAATGACTCAATAAAAAGGAAAAGGCAGAGCAAAATGATTGTATAGCTGAGAGATGGAAAAAATCAGAAGCAGTATGAAAAGAAAGGTTTTCAGATGATTAAACTATTAATAATCCCTGCATTTCTATATCTTGAAATAACCCTAAATACTAAGATACTAAACTGTATAGGGTATTTCTCAGAGCATTATAGGGAAGTAGGCTGAAGTGAATAAGGGAAGAGATACTGCCACGCTGCCAGCCCAACTATCTGGAATTTTGCAAATAATTATATGTCATTTGTGAATATTGATATTTTTTACACAGAACTGTACGTTATGTACTGAGCTTCAAGAATGTAACCACAGCATACCCTGCTGGAACATAGAAGATTAACCTGCAAAACGTAAGAATAGTTGAAGTTAAGTTAATTTATAGCTGGGCCATAAACAAAAGATGTTATCTCTCAGTTTCACTTCAGCAGCAGACACAATGTCTAGAGCTAGAAGTGTTTGTATAGCCTTGAAAGAGATGCAATTACTAGATTTAAAATGAAAAGTGTTTTATTACTTTATGACTTCCTAGCAGCTGCACAGTTCTGAGCAAACATCTGATATATATGTATTTTAACACAGCAATGTTAAATTCTGCTAACTTCTGTTTTAGCCTGGGAACTGAAGTCAGGTGACAAAAAGTGATGTCATCCAAGCTAACCCAGCAGTAAAATGTGATATTAATTTAAAAACTCTCTCAGAAAGAGAGAGAGAGAGAGAGAGAGACTGTGCATTTTGTATTTTGTCTTGGACCTAGCAAGAACATCCACTCATCATCACCATCTGCACTTGCATTGCTCTGTAAGTTTCTGGGGCATAGTATCTCTTTTAGATAAAGATAGAAATATAGTAAAGATTAGTTTAGATGTTTTCTGTATTTATTTGAGACTGTCCTGCAATGTTGTTTTAAAATATTTCCTGTGATTTTGAACTCTATCATTATTGCTTTGATTTTACTGAGTATTATCTTGTTCTTTTATTATTTATTACTAAATATATTTAAACTTATCTTTGTGGCTAATATTTGTGAAACATATTTAAGCTCTTAAAGTACTTGCATGTGTATTTGGTGACACTGTACAGGCCATTGCTAAATAGCCTCTTGATCAGACTACCATTTGGATATTAGTAACATTACACAGTAGGATTGGACACCCTTTGTAAGGGCCTTATAGTAGCTGATAAGTAGGGGTTAGTGGCAGTAGAAACTACCTTATAGTCTGGGTTGAAGGGGGCATAGCTAGTAAACCTGTGCCAGCCTTCCTGAGGTGTGTGCATGTGTGTGTGTGTGTGTGTGTGTGTGTGTGTGTGTGTGTGTGTGTGTGTGTGTGTGTGTGTGTGTGTGCGTGTGTCAGCTACTTGGAACATGAACAGAGAGCACTGGTTTCACAGAAAGGGTGGTGGAGGACTTGACCTGAAACACTCGGCTGATGACTCAATTCTACAGCTGTGTCAGTGGGGAGTCTTATTGGGGGCCTGGAGAGAGAGAGAGAGAGAGGGGAGGGACCCAGACTCCAGAGTGAGTGTGTTTCCTGTGTGCTGTTAAGGGAAATTGTGTTTGGTGCAGAGAACTGCATCTGGACTAAGCTAAAGCTTTTGACAGTGTGAAGTTGAATGTTATATTATAAAAAATATTTATTTATTTATTTAAATTTGTTGACCGGGAGTGTCCGACTGGATGTAGGTTCATTTTCAGCAGAGGCCCGGGGAGAAAAGCTCCACAGTTAAAATAAACAGACAGTATATACATTAGATTACACAGTGAATAACAATTTACATAGCAATTACTTACAACATATTTACAGATGAAGAACATAGTACATCAGTAGACAACTAGAATCTTTATCTGTGAAGTGCATACCAGACATTAACAAATGTTACAAGAAGAAGAAGTTCGTGCTGTATAATAAGTACTGGCTTATGAGTATCTGAGCTTGCTATAATCAAGGTAGTTAGTGGAGTGGAAAAAAAGGTAGTGGTTGGATGGGGTGGATGATATTAGAGTGGGAGTTGCAAGGGCATAGCCAGCATGTTTTTAGTTGCGCTTTTAGTAAAGTTTTGAAGTGGGTGCATGATGGTACGGAGGTAATTGTGGGTGGGAGTGAGTTCCATAATTTGGCTATGGTGCAAGAGAATAGTGCTTCACCAGCAGAGTTATTGGCTTTAGTGATCTGCAAGTGATTTTTGCTGCTGGATCTTAGTGGTCTGGTGGTGCAATAGGGTTGGAGTAGATTCTTGAGGGATGGGACATTTAGTGGATGGTTTACTAGTTTGTGGGCGAGTGAGAGTTGATACCACTGAAGGAGGTGAGGGAGTTCAAGCCAGCCCAGTTCAGCAAGTGAGAGACAGTGGTGACTACGGTAGGATGCCCCTCTGGCAAATTTGGTGATTTTGTTGTAGCAGGTCTCTAGCTTGTTTAGATCACATTGCCTTAGGTTGGTATATATTGGAGAGGCATAAAGTAGGGTGGAGATAAGGTGGGAATTTGCTATTGAAATCTTTGCTGCTTTGGTGAGAAATTGTTTATTTCTGTATAACGCTCCTAGTTTTTTGTGGACTTTTTTTATAGTCATGGATATGTGAATGTCAAATTTTAGTTTATTGTCTATTTCCACTCCTAGCAATTTGGTGTGTTCAGTTGGGTATATAGTGGTGTTGTCTTTTGCTGTGATGTTAAAGTGAGAGTTGTTTTGATTATTACATAATACATTACATATTACATTACATAATAATTACATTATTACATCAATCTTAATTATTTTATTTAGAAAAACTTTTATAGGAAAGATTGATAAGACCGAGAGTAAATCATTACTTAGTGAAAACAATGCAACAAACACATGCCTGTAGAAGGACTTTTCTGTATGTCTGCTATTATTTTAAGAGTTTGCAGCAAATAATTTCATATTATCAGCAGATTGCATGCTAAGGCTGTTGGAAATGTAGGGGGCATCAGTAATATTTTTCCTGATGATATGGTAGAACACACAGTGTAGATAATATGAAAACAAAGTGGCTGATGTGTTATACTAGACAGCTCACAGGAAGTATATTTAACTTTAACCGTGGGTAATAATGAAATTATAAGGTTGAAATAACAGAACACGAACCATAAAAAGATTATATTAATGACTCAATAAAAAGGAAAAGGCAGAGCAAAATGATTGTATAGCTGAGAGATGGAAAAAATCAGAAGCAGTATGAAAAGAAAGGTTTTCAGATGATTAAACTATTAATAATCCCTGCATTTCTATATCTTGAAATAACCCTAAATACTAAGATACTAAACTGTATAGGGTATTTCTCAGAGCATTGTAGAGAAGTAGGCTGAAGTGAATAAGGGAAGAAATACTGCTATGCTGCCAGCCCAACTATCTAGAATTTTGCAAATAATTATATGTTATTTGTGAATATTGATATTTTTTGCACAGAACTGTACGTTATTTACTGAGCTTCAAGAATGTAACCACAGCATACCCTGCTGGAACATAGAAGATTAACCCGCAAAACGTAAGAATATTTGAAGTTAAGTTAATTTATAGCTGGGCCATAAACAAAAGATGTTATCTCTCAGTTTCACTTCAGCAGCAGACACAATGTCTAGAGCTAGAAGTGTTTGTATAGCCTTGAAAGAAATGCAATTACTAGGTTTAAAATGAAAAGTGTTTTATTACTTTATGACTTCCTAGCAGCTGCACAGTTCTGAGCAAACATCTGATATATATGTATTTTTAACACAGCAATGTTAAATTCTGCTAGCTTCTGTTTTAGCCTGGGAACTGAAGTCAGGTGACAAAAAGTGATGTCATCCAAGCTAACCCAGCAGTAAAATGTGATATTAATTTAAAAACTCTCTCAGAGAGAGAGAGAGAGAGAGAGAGAGAGAGAGAGACTGTGCATTTTGTATTTTGTCTTGGACCTAGCAAGAACATCCACTCATCATCACCATCTGGACTTGCCTTGCTCTGTAAGTTTCTAGGGCATAGTATCTCTTTTAGATATAGATAGGAATATAGTAAAGATTAGTTTAGATGTTTTCTGTATTTATTTGAGACTGTCCTGCAATGTTGTTTTAAAATATTTCCTGTGATTTTGAACTCTGACGCTATTGTTTTGATTTTACTGAGTATTATCTTGTTCTTTTATTATTTATTATTAAATATATTTAAACTTATCTTTGTGGCTAATATTTGTGAAACATATTTAAGCTCTTAGAGTACTTGCATGTGTATTTGATGACACTGTACAGGCCACTGCTAAATAGCCTCTTGATCAGACTACCATTTGGATATTAGTAACATTACACAGTAGGATTGGACACCCTTTGTAAGGGCCTTATAGTAGCTGATAAGTAGGGGTTAGTGGCAGTGGAAACTACTTTATAGTCTGGGTTGAAGGGGGCATAGCTAGTAAACCTGTGCCAGCCTTCCTGAGGTGTGTGCATGTGTGTGTGTGTGTGTGTGTGTGTGTGTGTGTGTGTGTGTGTGTGTGTGTGTGTGTGTGTGTGTGTGTGTGTGTGTATGTGTGTGTGTATGTGTGTGTGTTTGTGTGTGTGTGTGTGTGTGTGTGTGTGTGTGTGTGTGTGTGTGTGTGTGTGTGTGTGTGTGTGTGTGTGTTTGTATATAAATCAAATCTCAAAGTGTGTGCATGTCAGCTACTTGGGCAGAGATATGAAGCACTGGTTGGACAGAGGGGGTGCTGGAAGTCCTGGCTTGAACCCTCAGCTGAGATCTCAACCCTATAGCTGTGCCAGTGGGAAGTCTTATTGGGGATCTGGAGAAAGAGGATGAAACCAGCCCCAGACTGACTGTGGTTGCTGTGCCCTTAATGGAAATTGCACTTTACAGTGTATGTACTTGTCATCCTCCCAGTGTGTACGTCCCTTACTGTTGCCAGTGATGAGAATTGAGGCTCCTTGATTACTGGCCAGTGGTGGGGTATCACATAGATTATAAAGGAATTATAGTACATACTATGCTTAAAGAACTATTATTAGCTAACAAACAGCAGCTACATACACTGTATGTTATTAACAGTATGTCTGAAATAATGCCGGGTGTTCCCATATGTTTGACTTACCTTGTGAAAATTGAAGTAATATAACAAGTGGTACATAACAACTGGAAGATTTTGCTGGGCAACACAGATGTAAGAGTGTGTGTAAGAAATAAGCCTATCTTTGCATATAGAAAACAATGGAAAGTCATGAGTTTATTAGATGGTGTTCTAATGTGACCCCTTTCTTATAACACATGCATCATTTGTTGGTTTATTTTTGAAGCAGATTATTTTGTACATCATGTGACTCACAAAATTGTGGTTTTAGGTGTATACTCTTTAAAGTATTGTTGTGTACATAGCGTCTTGTAACACCTGTCCTGCATTTTATGTGGCCAGAAATAACAAGATATTCAGCAAGGGATAACAGAGTAACTTTATGCTTCACATAATAAGACATCAGAGAATGCCCTGTTGAATCATTCACTTACATACAACCATTTTTTAGTGGTAGAAGTAATAATAAAACTTTTTAAACATGCAGATGGTGCAGTGGTTAGTATTGTCACCTCACAGCAAGAGGTTGTCCAGTTCGATCCTTGGCTGGCGTGACTTCTTTGTGGAGTCTGCATGTCCGCCCTGTTTTTGCATGGGTTTCCTCTAGGTGCTCTGGTTTCTTCCCACATTCCAAAGACATGTCTGGAGCTTTTCTTCCCAGGCCTCCACTAACATGGGCTCTGTCCCAGTCAGACTTTCCTGGTAAACAAATGTTAAATAAATTGTAATATACAATATAATGGATATATATAGCAAATTATTTTAAATGCATGTGAACCTCTATGTTTGAAAGCATCTTTAAGTATTAGACCAATTTTAAATGTGAAAAGTTTGAAACATTGATTTAGTGATTTTCAGCATTAGGCAAGTGGGCTTTGTTTTAAGGAATGTTACTCTTTCCAACAGATAATTGTTTAATCTGGTGTTTTTTTATTTAAGGAATACACTTTTTGGGAAGTTCCTAGGAGTCTGATGGAGTCACTAGAGAAAAATGTTCACTGTTGAACTTTTTGGCCTTTTTCGTTAATTAAGAGGCAACTATATCCTTCATAAAAGCATTTCTTTCCCCCCAAATTGCCATTTCTTCCCTATAAAATAATCCTTATGTTGCCATTTTTAAAAAAAAAAAGGATGGACTGTTTCTTCTCCTCTGTGGTATTCCTATTCTGTTCAGTTTTCTTAGTGCACATCGTGGCTAGGACTCAGCAAATCTATAACACGTGGTGCAATCCTGTTCTCAGTGGAATGTCACAGTGTATTACGCCTGAAGGATTCAGAAACCACTGTATTGCTACAGTGGTTTGAAGGCATCAGCCTATAGCATGACAGTCATATCACTGGAGAAGGAAGCATACAAATGTGCCAGTCTGGTGGCACAGCTAATGTAAATTAGTCACGGGCTCTACTACAGCAATTACTGCCTGCATTAGAATAGCCTGGTAGTGATTCAAAGAACTGCTTTATCATATTATGTGGAGTATGTAACAAAATTGTGTATGCTGTCTCTTGACTGTGTATGTACATTACTTCCTGTGGTAGGAACATGGCTGTGTGTGTGTGTGTGTGTGTGTGTGTGTGTGTGTGTGTGTGTGTGTGTGTGTGTGTGTGTGAAGGAGCCATTGCAGATGCATTGCATGTAATGATATGGAAAACTATCTTGGTTAACACTAGTGCTTGATTCAGTGACATGATAATGAACAGCAAATGAAATACTGCTTATTGCAGCTTTATCATGTCTCTGAATCAATAAATACCACCCATGTTGCCGAGATAGCATTAATGGCAACATGTTTACAAATCCTGGGGCATGCTGGGTGGGATGAAATCAGATTATTCTTTTATTTATTTATTTATTATTTTTTTTTTTTTATGAATATGTCACATAGTCTTTTACAAACATTTGCCAATGACATTTTAATATTTTTGGCCAAGAATAATCTCACATTACAAGCTAGTTATATCTCTTGTTTTTTTTCCATCATTTGAGGTTATAAGCCTACTGTTTCTGTTGAAATTCATAACTCTTTTACAATGTACTGTTATTTATCAGAAAATGCTTATTGCAGTTAGTTTACAACATGAAAAGAACCCAAAGCAGAGAGTGCCACCTAAAGAAAGTTTCTGATAATCTCTCTAGAGATTTTCAAAGTTAGTAGTGATCCCAAGTTTGGCCATTTTAGGAAATGCAAAAAATATTGGGCATAGAAGAACAAGGAGACACAATCTCATAATATAGGGACTCAGGCTGCATTATGAAAAAAAATGATAGCACAGTTGCAAAAATATATGCCAGTATGCCTGTCCCCATCAGGATGTTTTGGTTTAGAACAAAATAAAAAATAATAATGACTACTTGGGATAGCCCCAGAAACATAAGTATATCTTAGAATATCAAGACAAAATTTGTATTTCCTTTCTGTAGTGGTCCTTTAACTGTAAACAGTTGTGTTATAATTTAACTGGTAAAAGGATGCAATAAATTTTAAATTAGTTTTACACAATTCTCATTGGCAATATAAACATGCGTGCACACACACACACATACAAATATATATATATATATATATATATATATATATATATATATATATATATATATATATATATAAAAGGTTATAATTAATTTTAAACTAGTTTTACACACTTTTCACTGGCTAATGAATAAGAAAACAATGTCATCAATGAGTCTGTTCTTTCACACAAACATTGTTAAATGACCTGGAAATCGATCATCGTTCTATGGGGCATGTGGAATACTCCTTTTAAACATATTAACTAACATTTAAGCCTTGCAGTTTACCTACTTACCATAAAACTTGTGAAATACATCTCCTATTGCTTTCAACATGTCATACCTAAGCAACTCACTTGACTCTGTCATTTAGTATTTTCTGACAAAATGATATGCCTGCTAGTTTGAAAACAGTGGTTAACCAGTAAGATTACTATCTTGGATGTATCTGAACCAAGGGTGTAGCCAGGCATACTCTTTGTACTCTAAAGAGCATGATTTTTTAATGGGCATGTTAGAAACACAGGGGCTTTGTCAGGCCATATTATATTTATAACCATCAAGATTGCTTACAGTGATGATTGCAAATCTAAAAACAACACCTCTACTAGTTTTTGATTTGGCAGCTGAAAATGTTGCACACATTAAGTTTTTTTTGGGGGGGCAACAGTTTGAGTGATGTGACCATTTTTTAAATGCCAAGTAGGCTGTAGGGCAGCAATATGCATTTGTGAGTACAAAATGGAATTCACTGATTACACCCCTGATTAAAATTACACATACACTAGTGAATTGGCAGATTTGTTAGCAGTAATTTGGAGTAAAGAGGTGTTTTAGGTGGACTAAGGTGTTTATAAAGTGTATTCCACATTCCAGTCTGGGCAGTAGTATACCCTTAGAAAGAGATGCTCTGACTTCAGTAATAAGGTGACTAACTTCAGCAGTAAGTTGTAGATACAGGATGAAGTCTTTCAGTTGATGCTGGACTTTAGCGGTGACATATTCTGTGTGGTGGGTGAATATGAGCATGCTGTTATTGTTCTCCTGGAGTTGTTAATGAACTGTTCCCTATGGTAATGAGCTGTAAATTAAATGTTTCCTGTGGTCCAGTGGTACGTTTGATTATCTCAGCTTCCATTGCCTGTGTGACTCTGAGCAGGTCACTTAATCAGACACTGCTCCTGGGCTAAGTCTGAAAAAGGTGCATGGAGATCAGTGCTCTACCCCGAAAACAAATACAAATTTATAAATGTATTGTGCATTCTAGATATAGGCCAAGGTAACAGTAAGTTTGAATTGGGTTTATTTTGTTCTTTGCTAGATATGGAATTATAAGGGAGCCATTGTCCTGGAGCTTTTATGTGTGCCAAACAGCACAACTGCTGAATTTTTGGTGTTAAGGTTACGTGTGTGTTTTGTGTATTTACAGATTGTATACATATATCTTTTTTGAGCTGAAGTTCAACTGCCTTGACTGTGAGTGCTGAGCAACACAAAAGGATATCACCAGCATACAGTTCTACAATTTCAGGAGAAATGTTGGGTATGATGTCATTTATAACAAGGGGGAATAGTATTAGTCTTACTGCAGACCCTGTGGATCGCCCAAGCTGAATGTACCTGTAGAAGAAAAATGGCCACATTTTGGATAAAAAGGAGGCAGCTATGAAGACAGTTTGACATCCAGTTTGGTATATCAAGACTGAATTCCATTTTATGGAGCTTGAGCAGTGGGAGCTTCTATTTGATTTCTTGCTTCCCAACTTCTCAATTAGTCACTATATAGAGGGCAGTTAAAGTGTTATGGCCATCCCTAAACCCAATGTTGTTAATGAATAAGAAGACCATATTTGTCAGTACACTCAAAAATGTGTTTAAGGATTATTTTTTTCCAGAGTTTCATTGTTGGGCAGAGGGTGGATATGGGGCTGTATGTCCTCAGGACCAATAGGGGATGGTGTTTTTAGAAAGGGGGCTATGACAGCATGCTTAAATTAAGAGTACACTAAACCAGAAGTTATGGCTGGTTAAATATTTGGACAAGATATTTTGCTATTAGTCGTAGGTGGTAAGTTGGTAAATAAGGTATTGTTTTTGGTAGAATTATTGATGTTGTAAGGTGCATTACTAATGGAGGCAAAGTCCTTGAATTGCTGTAGTAGTTTGATATCCATTTTAATTTCCAATTTGCTAGCCTTGAGAAAGTCAGTCTTGCATATATTATTAATTCTTGTCAGAATAATCTTGGAATTGAGAACATTACTATCTGTATTTAAGACAGATACCCTCAGATTCACGAAGCTCAGTAAGAATAAGACTATTCTTGCATGGAGTTGTTCATGTCTGTTTAGAACAGCAGTGCACCTTGCATATTCATGAAGGCATGCTGCTGTTTAATCTACACAGACATGAACTGTGAGCGAGTGCAGGGGGCATGTCCGAGTAGTGCACGGACACTAAACATGCCCGTTGCACTCAGAAAGTGCCGTACAGCACTTTCTAAGTTGAACTGGCACAATATTAGAGCTTTGCTCTAATATTATGCCAGTATTTCAGTGTCCGCGGATACTGAAATTAAAAAAATGATCATTTCAGTAACTGTGGACACTGAAGTAAAAACAGCAACAAGAAAGCAATGTAGGGTGTGTGACAGGTTCTGTGACACACCCCCTGCATTGCAAAAGTGACATACAACACTTTTGTAACCTACTAAAGCAGGAAATGTGTGCAAATGCACACATAACAGGGGATAAATCCCCCAAAAGTGAAAAAGTACAAGCACAGCCCCACAAACAGAGAAAGTTGATAGAGAACAGGTTATACATCAGCCTGACTCATGTAAGGCAAGAAGTCTGAAAGCAAATGTATGCCAATATTCCCTCACAGCAGTGCATGTTAACAAAGGCACAAATGCTGGGGGAATAAATACTACATTAGGGACACACCTGAAAAACTGGCCTCACACAATTAGAAAGTTGATAGATAACAGGATATGTATTAGCAGGAGTCCCTGAAGGATAGAAGCCTGAAAGCCAAATGAATGCCATTATTTCACGACTGCAGTCCTCAATGAGTTGTCAGAACACCACAAGACTCACTTACATACATAATAATATAATGATAATATAAACTTTTTTTTCTAGACTAAGGAATGTGTAAGCATAGTTAAGCGGGTGTGTGTGTTATGGCAATTCGCTTAGAATAGCTTAAACATCCCCTAGGAGATAAATGCAAATATACAGATAAACCTTCCCAGTCCAGTTGCAGCTGATCACTGCAGGCACTATGGCTGGTGTTGGTGAGTGTTTGTGCTTTTGGGCACAGCATTGGGCCATTCAGGAGTCCAGGGTCATGGTTGGACTCCTTGTGAAAGTCTATGAAGGGAGACTGCTGCAGGACCAGTTCCAGGGCTCACAATACAAAGCAGAGGCCTGGGACCATCTTGTATGTGATCTCACCAGTGCTACTGGCATCTCTCGAGCTGGTGAGCAGGTCCAGCACCATTATGCTGACCTCAAGCATAGGAAGAGGGAGCTCTTGGACCAGTGGACCCAAGAAACATGGGCACAGAATGTCCCAGACGTGTGTAAGTATCAGTATCAATTATTGTTCCCCAAAGTCCAGCCTGAGTATGTGATTGATAGGTATGTATAAATGTTTCTTTATCTCCTGTACAGTTGCAGATGAGAAGGCCATGAATGTGGACGCACATGCAAACAGGCTGCTAAGGCTGCACCAGCAGGCTGGTGAATACACATCTAGCTTGCAGTATTCATGGTAAATAAATAGAAAGGAGTAGAATGTCAACTACCACTAGGTAAAGTGTGTACTGTGTGTAATTAATAAATGACCATTAGCAGATTAATAGCGATGTACAGGATATTTAACAATAAAGGTCTCTGTAACTTTCAATAAAAGTAAAAACCACAGACTGTTGTGTTTACTTTGTTATGCTGTGGTAGGAATAAAAATGTGTACAGGTTCTGCACAGCAACCATGGCACTGGCAGCAAGAATGAAGTGAGGCTCATCTTACAAAGATTGTAGAGCTGTAAAACAGGTGAACAACTGCATGAAATGTGCCATGCACCAAATTCGGAACCATGAAGTTCGCAAATTTGGAATCGCCAGTTATTGTACTTACTTTTCTCACTTGCTTAGAGAAAAACAGCTCTTGTAGTCACTTTCCTCACTTATCTAGAGGAAAATAGTTTTTTATTCAGGCATGTCCAAGGGTCAGCTCCCAGTGTTCTCTCCTGTCTATCTGATGAATCTGGGCATCTTGGGGCAATGTAGAAATTGCATCATGTACACAGACAACCCTCTCCTCCTACCATCCAACACTACAACCTGTGAGAGATGTACTTATCTAGCCAAACTGGAAGTAAAGCTCTCTCCAACCAAGACTGAATTTGACAGTCAAGAGGAGAAGGTAAACACTTGCACCACAACACACTCATCACATAGTCTCAGTAAATCTACACCACCAAAATCCACACATAGAAACACAAAGACATTCACGGAGGCTCTCAATAATAATCTGCTCAAGCAACAAAGACCTCCAAATCAGAAATGCAAGCAACCTCCACCCCCCCAACACAACCTAAATGACACATAGCCCGCAGACTCAGTGCGTCACTCAACCCCAGCAGTAAAGCAAAACAATGTACCCAACACACTAGTCATAGGTGACTCTATAGTCAGGCACACTGATGTTCTATTCACCAGGCAAAACAAGGAGAAGGTTACTTTCAGCTGCCTGTCGGGTGCCAGGATCCACCACATAACCCACACACTCAGGTCACTCCACAACAAGTACAAATATGACTCTGTCATTTTACATGTTGTGAACAACCTGAGACGTACCTCCCTGGACTACATGAAAAGAGACATGGAAGAGCTCTCCGATCTTGTAGCCCAGGCAGGTATGACCCTAGCCCTGAGTAGCATTCTGCCATCACCCAGAATGATACCGCAGTACATGGACAAAATTATTGACTTCAACAATTGGCTAAGCTTCTGGTGTCATTCTAAAGGGATCCAGTATCTGTCTGCCTGGGATGACATGGTCGACAGACCACGATGCTTTGCCAGAGATGGCCTGCACCTGTCACCCCTGGGATTCTGGATACTAGCTAAGGTTCTTGCTGCCCCTATGGTGCCTTTTTTAGGCAAGGTTCAAATGACAAATTCACCACCATAACAGGAACAGGCAAGCAAGAACTGAGGGTGATGCTACTCAATGCTAGAAATCTAAATCTCAAAATGCACTCACTCGAGGCACTCCTTAAAATGGAGAAACATCGATATTTGTGCAGTGACTAAGACCTGGTTCAAGGCTCCAGAGAGCACCTCTGCAGTATGAGGCTATAACTCATACCACACTTTTCAGCCATGTAACCTGGACCGGAACACCAAAGGCAGAGGAGAGTCCATATTCATTAAGGATAGCCAATCCTCCAGGCTAGTTGCTCAGCATAATGCAGCCGAGGTTATACAAGTGCAAATAACTCTGGGCAAAACTGCAATCCAAATTGTAGCTTGCTACAGATCCCCCACAATGCCCCAAGATTTCCACTCCTCTTTTCTTGATGTACTGGAAAATATTAGGGTTCAACCAAACACTCTAATAATGGGCGATTTCAACTACCCCATCATTAACTGGGAAAACTACTCATGTACCAACTCCTTCGCTCAACGCTTTCTGGAATTCATAAACTCCAATGTCCTGGACCAACTTAACCACACCGCCACCTGGGGCAGCAATATCCTAGATCTAGTCATTACCAACATGAGTGACCGGTGTTCCACACCTGAAGTCAATGCCTCATTGGTCCGATCTGACCATAAGCTAAATACCCTAGATAACTGCATCCTGCCCCCACCCCCCATTAAGGAAACCATGGTAATAAATTTCTTTAAAGCCAACTTCATGCTTCTTAAGACAGAAGTGGTGAACTTCATGACACCCATGCAGATGGACAATACAGTTATGACTACTGAATCCTACACAATTGCACTTTATAAGCACTTACATGAGTGCATGGATCGTGCCATCCCAAAAAGAACCAAGACGCTATCCTCCAAAAAAAGGAAGCAAATCTGGAGGTCCCCTGTCATAAACAAACTGTACGACAGAAGGAAGAAACTGTTGCAAAAGAGAGTAAAATACCATGAGTGGAGGAGCTCCCTGGTCAGCCTCAGTAAGAAGCTGCGATCCCTTATAAAATCCTCCAAAGCTAGTTATGAAAACAAAATCGCCACTGATTCTAAAGACAACCACAAAGCATTCTATAGCTATGTCAAGAATGTCAATGGCATTACTCAGATCTGCTCTAAGTTACAGCACAATGGCACTAAATATGCAGACCCAACTGATATTGCCAACATCCTGCCAGATAGGTTCAGTGCTAACTTTACCACCCTCTCACCCCCGAAAGAGCCCATCTCTAAACCGGAAAAATGCAAAGTTCGTGTAATCACAGCTGCACAGGTAAAAAACACACTCTCCAAAGCAAAGTACACAGCATCCATGGGACCAGACAACATCCCAGGCTGCATTTTACATGAACTACAGAACGGACTGGCACCCTACCTAAGTACCATGTTAAATCATAGCCTCACCTCAGGCTTTGTGCCCACTGAATGGCGCACAGTGATGGTTATCCCACTCCACAAGGAGGAGCCACCACAGACCCCAGGAACTACCATCCCATTAGTCTGATGAGCCTGGTCTGCAAGGCCATGGAAAGTATCATCATGGAACTTATAAACAAATAATGAGCGACACCGTCACGGTAATAAAAATTCCTTTAATACACCAAAACGATAAACCATAGCCAGATTTAGCTGATTCTGATGAAGTCTCCATTTGGTGAGATGAAAGCGTGCTAAATCTGGCTATGGTGTATCGTTTTGGTGTATTAAAGGAATTTTTATTACCGTGACAGTGTCGCTCATTGTATCGAATACTGAAGTGGAGGACAGCCTTTATTTCTACTAACACAGCAAAATTTATTGTTTGGTGGTTGACGGTGTTTTATTAAGTGGAACTTATAAACAAAGGCATTGGTAATCTCCAGACTCTGGACCCCACCCAGTTTGGGTTTCTAAAAGGCAGACCATGTCTCCTAAACCTGATAGACTTCTTTGAAGCTGTCACCAAAGCCGTAGACAAGGGTAAGGTGGTTCACACAGCCTATCTAGATCTTGCCAAGGCTTTCAATACCATCCCCCACTCTGGAATTATACATAAACCCACTAAACTAGGTATAATCCCTATGTCACAAGATGGGTTGCCAACTGGCTCACTGACAGAACCCACACTGTGAAAGTAGCAGACTCCAAATCCGACTTCAGACCAGTGACAAGTGGAGTACCACAGGGTTCAGTCCTGGGTCCTCTCCTATTTGGTATCTACTTCTCTGAAGTACAGGCTAACACAGAAGGTCTTTGGTTAATGAAGTTCACAGATGACTGCAAACTAGGAGCCATAATCAAAACTCCTAATGATGTGGATATCCTACAAAAGGACCTCACTGAGACAGATGCCTGGTGTCAAAGCCATGGCCTCAAGCTCAATGCCAAAAAGTGCATTGTCATCCCCTTTGGTAAAAACTCTGTACCCATGAACTACAACATAGACGGTAGTATATTTAACACCGAAAGTGTGATAAGAGACCTTGGGACACAGGTGGACAGTAGTCTCTCCTTTGATTGCCACAGTAGTCAGAAAATCTTTCTATGTGGCACACCTCATCACAAAAGGTTTCTCATCCAGAAAAAAAGAGGTCATTGTTCCCCTCTACTCATCACTCATTAGACCCATTATAGAGTACAACACCCCTTTTGGTATGTACCTCACAAGATATCTACAACAACTGGAAAGGCCACAGAAATACCTCACAAGGAGGCTTACCGGCCTCAAACAGATGCCCTACACAGACCATCTCAAAAAACTCCAGCTTTACTCCGTTGCATATCGCCTACTCAGAGTTGATCTCTGCCTAATATACAAAGCTATGTTAAACCCAGACCTGTTGGATATGCTTCACTTAAAGAAGTCCCAATCCCTCCAAGCTACACACTCTAGGGACCTAAACCTTGTCACCATAATAAATAGAATATGCCGGAGGGATATATTCCTGTTCCAGAGACTTCCCATACTCTGGAATAAACTACCTATCTATATCAAGCAAAGCCCCTCATTAGTACTCTTCAAGAAAAATCTTGATGATTGGATGGGAAATAGGAAATTCATCCCGGGATCACTTCTGTGGCTCTGCTCGACAGTGGCACAGGAAAATAATTTTCTTGGGTGGCAACAGTCAGGGTACCTTTTTGGCTGGGCTTGTATAGGCCCTAGGCCAATAGCCTAGTATCTACCTATGAACCTATGAATAGTAAGCTGTAAAATCCAATCTTTTATCCCCTGCAGCAGTGCTTTGTGTGAACCATTGCTTTCCATATTGTAATATGTCAAAGTATGAATACACAGTACAAGAACTATCTGCCATGCATGAATGTCAGAGCTACATGGTCAGATTGTACAAACCAGAGAGTAGTAGAGAGTAAACAGTCAACCTAAAGTTAGCAATTTCTCAGTAGCTCATTGTGATTAAACACAAGTGGGGTGTACCTTTTTAGCACAAATAGACATGGTTTGAATCTCGGCAGTGGTAATAAGCGGAATGCATATAGTCACACATGAATATGTGAATATGTGTAGAAACAGAAATTTCCTCCACAGGTCTGCCTGGTAATGAAATGTTTGTAGTATCTGTAGGAAGGCTTTACTAATATACTGTGTACAACACTTCCACTGTCCAACCTCAAGGCTGCAAATGACAGCAAGATAAGTACATACAGCAAGCGCTTTTTTTCGATACATGTCCCTCAACTGTCACGCTGACACAGCTAGTAGTCACTACTGCCAATAACCAGGGTGACAGATAGAAATCCCAGCAAACTATGTCAGTAGTACACGCACACAGCATGAGTGCAAGACACCCCATTCAGTATCACATATGTAATCCTAAATATGTGAACATGTGTAAAAAAGTCAGGTATTGTGAACAGAAATTTTCTCCACAGGTCTGCCAAGTAAGGAAATGTTTGTAGTAGCCGGACGAAGGCATTACTAATGTACTCTGTGTACAGCACTTCCGCTGTCCAACCCCGGCCATAGGTGCATGTAAAGTGAGGGCAGACTTGGATAGTAACTAGTAGAGTACTGATCGGTATACTTGTGAAAAATAGAAGCCTATACAGTTGTTAATTGCCATCTCTCTCTCTCCCCCACCCCTATCTGCATCAATAATGTATACACATAAATAATGGGTATGTCTTTCTCCAAACCTACTGTTGGGACTTCTGTTTTATTGTTCTAAAAATATTGAATTGCTTGAATATTAATGAACCTCGTTCAAATACTATAACTGGTGGCCTGTTGCTGTCAGTGTAACTTGCATGCCATTATAATGCCTACTGTGGTTCCATATATTCATGTGTTATGTTTGTTATGCAACTGTCTCAAAACTGTTTTATGGGGTCAATTGGAACATCCATGCATGCAGTTATAACTAATCTTGAAATGTGTTGTTCATGACTAACCAACATATTTTCTAAAACCTGAACACCATAGCACATCTGGGAAGGCAGATCCTAGCGGATCCACCTGTCCCACCTTATCTGGCCATTGCACTGGGCCCCAGCATGTCTGGGACCCAACCTCTTCCATTGGTCCTGTACCACCTTTGGGTGAAACCACCTCAGGGGATGGGGCTCACCCCCCCGGGAGTGGGTGCGGAGAGGAGACCATCACCTTTAGTCAGGTCTGGGAAATGGTGCTCAGCACCCTCCGATCGGAGTTCGGTGATCAGCTGCGCCAGCTTGAGGGCTGCCTGGTGCAACTTGAGGGTCAGCCTGCCTCTCCTGTTTAGCCCCAAGCACAGCCACCTTCGGGGCCATGAAGCTGCAGTGGTGAGTGCCCATGGGTGGGGATCACAGTCCCACTGTATCTATTTGGGGGCTCATGTGCGCCTGATTCCCATCCACCCTCCCCATCCAAGGTGTTTACCCCCACATGTGTCATATACCACCTCTGTCTGCTGACTTGTCTGTCTTGTCTGTCTTCCTACCCAACTTACCTTCACAAATGTACCTACTACGCTTCCCCAGCATCCCACTCTCACCTAACAAAAAAAAAAAAAAAAAAAAAAAAAAGGGCAATCTGTTTCCACAAAAAAACTTTTGTCCCATTTGCACACATTTCCATTGGACACGTGTAATCAGGTCCAATTGGCATGACAACACATTACTGTTGTCCTCATCCCTCTCTTAGGGGTTTGAGTGTCCAAATTCTGTAGACATTAACAGTTGCTGTAGAAGAAATGGACAGCTATGGAACTTTCCTACACCCATCTTGCACATCCCTAGCTACCTTTCATACTGTACTTCCATCTGCATGCCCCTTTTTTCACCACTTTCCTATCACGCCTTTTTCTTTTAAAGAAATTAGCACAGGGGTAAGTGGAAATAAGCGGCGGTAAGTGAAGCTAAAACAGATTAAACGTAGC
This sequence comes from Protopterus annectens, assembly GCF_019279795.1. Classification (NCBI taxonomy): domain Eukaryota; kingdom Metazoa; phylum Chordata; order Ceratodontiformes; family Protopteridae; genus Protopterus; species Protopterus annectens. The sequence goes on from NC_056745.1 coordinate 450,699,995, forward strand.
TTGGCTTTGTGCTGCACAAACCCATTGACAACTACTTAAAAGTGCCTTAATCATTCTGTACCCAGCAGCCCTTGTTCTGCCCAGCCTCAAAATCAGGATGCTGCACTCTATAATCATAGCAACATGCCACTACACCATCTGAGTTGCAAGACTTGCTGCTGCTTTTTCAAACATATCATGTAATAGAGGCATACAACAATAGTGAGAAAGCTCTGTGGAATCATTCATGTGTTGTATATAGACATACACACACACAAATACACACACGTCATATATATATATATATATATATATATATATATATATATATATATATGTCTGTTGAAACATATATATAAAAACATAGACAATATACATATACACATATAATGTATGAATGAAGGAATATATATATGTGTATTTATATAACATGCAGTGTAGCCATTCCTTAGTTCAAGAAACCTGTACAAAGGCTGTATAAAGGGGGGTAAATGGGCCACATATAGGCACAAATTTCAAATATTGCTGTTATAAGCGAAAATTTGTACAGCAACAGGGTGCGTTTCAGCCGAAACTTCTGAAGGATATGAGGATGGGAACTGACATTTATGTCATTATTCACTGACATAAATCCTTGGATCATCACAGTGATTTACCAGACAAATACAAATAAACCAGGGAAGAGAACCAAAGTATGGGCCAAACATTTGGACATACTGCCAAAAGCTTGTCAGTGGAGAGGCATGCTCAAACACCCTTAGTGCAATGAATCTGGACCAAATCTGACAAAGTGGGGGGACAAACGCATGACAATAGAGACATATCCAACATACGTGAGTAGATAAGCTGAGAAAGTTGCTGTACTAACACTGTTAGTCCTAACATATTGACTGAAATATCACAAGTCTGGGACACAATTGCTTCTCATAATATAGTGACCCCGATCCTCACATCATCCCACTGATGCATCAGGAATACACAACAGTTATGAGGACCAGACCACAGGTATTGGCCAGACAACTGTACATCCTACAAATATATGGACATAACACAACATTATGAAAATTGCACTGAGCTACCAAGCACCATCCAAACTTAAAGCAGATTGACATAACACTACCCAGCTCTGGGGCTGTACACATGCATTTGCAAAGATAATAGGCACTACAGGGGTGTAACACCACTGGAAAACAGACACTGATGTGAAAGTGCATACCCACAGCCAATTGTACCACAGTCACAGTGACATACCAGTAAGCAAACTGAACACTGCACTATAATGACAATGTAAACACACCTATCCCATTTGCCACTCACATATTACGCATACATATATTGCCCCAAGCCCCAGTGTAGTGGAATTCTTGAGGTGTTACAGGACATGTCACAGTCTACCTGTACAAACATATAACAGCAGATAGGGAACCAGAAACTGGATTAGCATGCACAGTCAGATAGAAAGGGGCCATGCCACTCACATGTGCCCTCCTCCTTACACAGCCCAAATAACATGTGCACATGACATTTCTACATAGTCCTGACAGTCTAACAATGGCCAGACATACACAGACCTCTCAACTGTACAGTTCGCCTCAGAATGTACAGGCTCAGGATTCATAAATATGGCCTCTTCCCCGCAAAATGTCTGTGGGTCTACTACATCACTGGGATGGTAGCAGGAATGAAGGCAAGAAATGATGATATTAAATACCTCTGAACATCATAGTGCATGACATCTGGAGAAAGTCTGTCATCATTTGGGTACAGAGGCACAAACTCAGGTGTAGATTGGACATATTGCTGTTATAAATTGAGACAGTTGCTGATGTTACTGGGTATGTTGTAACATATCCTTTATGAGGAATATGAAGTCAGTAATACCAATGGATGTTAGTATTTACTGACTGCATTCCCCAGAGTCCCCAACTGATTTTCCAAGGACAACAACTGTGTGGGGAACAGACCAAACATAACAGGCAAACATGTCCGTTGTCAGAATGCTAGTGGAGAGGTATGTCAGAGACATATCACTGTCAGACGTGAAGTCACTCAGTAACTGCATGTCCAGATAAACCCTGTCAATCTATCAACCCTCCATGTGTATAAAAGCACTAATGACATACAATCTGTTCACAATTCTGGAGATATGTCCTCCATGTTGTTGGCCTGTCCCCACATGTCCTGTTCTGTGAAGTATTCCCACCTACTGTCTATGAATTTGTAGCCCCCACACCTCTGTAATGTCCCTCGCACAGGCAAGGAAAAGGGGCAAGGCCCACATGAAGGACGTTACATATGTTGGAACTATCAGCAGTGTCCAGGCCCACAGCACAATACTATGTGGGCACCTACATAGTTGAATGGCCTTAGCAATACCTGACAGGACACCATCAACCCCTCAAGGTAGGGTGGAAGCCTGTGGTGGACAGCAGACATAGGTTGAATTAATCCCTGGACGGGCCATGAAGAAACAGGTGCCTCATTGGAAGCCATCTAACTTTGGTCTGCACAAGCAAATAAGGTCACTGGTGATGTACCCTACAGCTGTCTTTGAGTGCAAACTGGATGCATCCACCAAGGCCAATCACTAGGCCTTCCAGACATGTGTCTGCAATTCTAGAGGCAACACACATATCTGCTCTGTAGTGGTGGTCAATAACACCACAAACACATATGCCATAGATATAGGCAACTGGCTACAAACCGGTGATGTGTAGACATCATCCCCCCTGTCCCTCCCATAGGTACACATGTGCATGTACAGCACTTGCCTCCCTCTCCTCATGATCACACAGAAGGTCTGTAATGCCCTTTCAAAGGCAACACATAGAGGTTTCCATAGGCCTAATACCCTTTCTGGCTGCATCCTACATGAACACAGGCATGGCTTCTCAGACCCATTCTGCAGTGTAATCTACCACAGCCTAAGCACCAGTGTCATCTAATCTGCACAGAGGACAGAAAGTAGATAGAAAACAGCTTATGCATTAGCATGAATGTTCTGAACGATAGAAGTCTGAAACTGAAATGTATGCCATTACATGACAGCAGTCTTCAATGACATGGCCAAAAACACAGTACTCTACAGTTAATATGATAATATGATATTAATATCCAATAGGAGATACATAAAAACATACAGCTCAAACACCAAGAGCAGGACAGTGTAGTACTCAGAGTCTCAGCTTTGCATGCAGGGGTGCATGGTTCAAGTACTACATTATGCAATTGAATTTTTCATGGAAAAGTAGTGTTAAACATACTAATTTAATAGTACAATATGTGTTAAATTTATTTTGTCAACCAGGGTAGTGTAGCTGGTGTAACATGGAAGTGTGAGTGCATATAATATGTGATACCACCCATGTACACACAAGTGTCCCATACAGTATTGCCACAGTACTTCCTATTGTAAAGACAGCACATAGAAGCATGTTATGTAAAGGAAATCATATACACTTACTAAATTAAGTCATTACTCTGCTATTTTATAAGACTGGAATGTGAGCAATGGTTACCAGTGCTCATCTATGCTTAGCAGGTTTAAACATTACTCAAACATGAATGCTAACCAGCAGTTAGCGCAGCTAAGCAGATTTATGCACTGGTAAGCATCGCTAAGCGAAGCCTACATGGTGTAAGCACCTATTAGTTTATCCATGTATTAGCATTGCTTACCAAACCTGCGCAAACCCACTTGACACTCAAAACTGCCTTAATCACTCTGTTGCCATCAGCCCTTGCAGGTCTTGAACCCAGGGCCCTGTATACCATAGCCACATGAATTTACCACTAAGCCATCTGAGCTATAGGACTTTTGTTGTTTTTTCAAGCAAATCATGCATTACATCCAATATATAACAGGGAAGAAACACTGTGGAATCAGGAATGATTGGTATTTACAAATATATATACATATATATATATATATATATATATATATATATATATATATATATATATATATGACAAGAAACATATACATACAGACAGAGATAGATATGTATGGAGATACATATATATGTATAATAATATATCTATACATTGTTATACATATATATGTATAACAATATATCTATATATAGTTATACATATATATGTATAACAATATATCTATATATTATACATATATGTATAACAATATATAGATATATTAGCAAAAATACTGAGGTATATATATGTGTGTGTGTGTGTGTGTGTGTGTGTGTGTGTGTGTGTGTGTGTGTGTGTGTTTAAAAAAAAAAAAATATATATATATATATATATATATATATATATATATATATATACACACACACAGCACACATACATGTATGGAGATACAGATATATGTAAGGGACTGTATAAAAATAAGCACAACAAATATATATAAATATATCTATATATCTATATATATATATATATATATATATATATATATATATATATATATATATATATATATATATATATTATTTCTCTATAACATGCAGTGCTGTCATACCTCAAAACACCGTAGTTCAAGGAGACTGGACCAAGCCAGACAAAGTGGGGTGAGAAGGCTATGGAAATACAGACACATTGGAAATAATTGGGTAGATAAAGTACGAAAGTTGCTGCAGTAACACTGTCTGTCCTAACATATGTTGAATGCAGTATCAGATGTCTGAAAAATCAATTTCCTGTCATAATGTAGTGAGTACATTCTACACATCATCCCACTGAACTGTCAGCAATACACACCTGTCATGGGGACCAGACCAAATATATGAACCAGACAACTGTACGTCCTACGAACACCTGGAGGGTTGAGACCTATGAGCACAGCTATGTAACATTAGGGAAACTACACTGAGCTGACAAGCATGTCACCAAGTAACATCCAAACTACAGTCAGGACAACACATCACTACTCCAAAGCAGCTTTGGGGAATTACATATGCATTAGCTACTACAGCACGCACTACAGGAATGGAACTGTACTGACAGACAGCGGTGTGAAAGTTCATACACACAAACAATTGCACCACAGTCACAGCTACGTACCATTAAGCCTACAAAATACTACAGTATAATGGCTGTGTGGACAGATATATCCTCAATGACAGTCACACAATACCCCTACATATACTGTACCAGGTCACAGTATGGCCGGAATTGTGGGGTGTTGTGGTGCTGCATTAGCATTGTCGCCTCACAGTTAGACATTGCACATTCGATTCTCAGTTAGAGCGTCTTCTGTGTGTCAACATGCGTGAATGGGTGTTCCTTCATTGAAGGTTGTGCATTAGGCCTGGCAAGCCAGCACGTAAAAATCTACTGCCAATCATTAGCGGACCGGAGTTCCACTGTGGCGACCCCTAACCGGGAAAAGCTGAAAGACAAAATGGGACATGTCTCAAAATGCCCATACAAACATATACTGCTGATTGACCACCCATAATGGGAGTAGCATGCACAGTTGGATACAAAAGGACCCATGCCACTGACATCTGCCCAACCCCCCCCTACACAGTCCAACTAATAAGTACACAGTACGTTGCTACAAAATCATGATAGCCCGTACACAATGGCCAGACATACACCAACCTTTTAGCAAAACAGCTAAAATGACTGAAGATAGTAAACAGGAAAAACAACCAGACAGTAGTCCACACATATTTAGTATACTCTGACATCTCGACCAAAGCCTTCAAGTATTAAAACATTACAAAACATACCTGCCTTAAATACAAGAAGCAATTAACACTTAATTACATATTTAAATAAACAGCCTACAATTACCCTCCTCATTTAACCCCCTAGGGGCTAAAGTATCAAAAGTTAAAATGTGAATTGATTCTTTACATAACAATTGTTCTATTAGTTTTCTATCAAACTGAGAAACAGACCTTTTCCAAATCAGTACCTTGTTACCCACTACTGTCCCCATGGTGAAATGTATTAAAATGTACAGCTATAGAACTTTCTTTTTTCATATTAGTAATATCTATCACATGTTCTAACAGCCGAATTTTAAAACATGTATTACTCTTCCTCACATAAAATTTGTTACAAGGGCATCTAAGAGCATTCTCTATACATCAACCTCTTGACTGTACAGGGTACAACATGGTGTCCAGCCTTTCCCCTCGTATTTATGGCCCCTACCCAACAACATGTGTGGGATTCCACAACATCACTGGGATAATAGCAGGAATGACAGCACTAAATAATGATAGGCCATACCTATCAACCTCTTACTGCATGACATCTAGACAAAGCCTGACATAATTGGGAGACAGAGGCCCAAAACATGGCTATATTTGAAATATTGATCTTATACACTGAGAAAGTTGCTGGTGTTACAGGGTTTGTTGTAACATATCTTTTCTGAGGGATATGAAGTCAGAAACACAAATAGATGTTGGCATTTACTGATTGCAATCACCAGAGTATGCTACTGATTTGCCAAGGACAACACCTGTCTGGGGAACAGACCAAACATAACAGGAAAACCTCTGGCCATTATGTGGATAGGCCTACAGTTGAGAGCTATGCTGACACATAACTCTGTCAGAGTGAAATCCATGCAGAACTAGCATGTCCAGACAAACCCTGTTAAACTAGCAGCATTTAAACCATATAACAGCAATACTCACATTCTGTCCCTAAGTCTTGAACCTTCTCCACCATTTAGTTGGCCTGTCTCCACAAGTCTTGTTGTAAGAGGTATTCCAACCTGCCATCTGTAACACTGTAGCTCACACACCTCCAGCATGTCTTTCTCACAGGCAAGGTAAAGGGCCAACGTCCACATGAAGTACTCAATTATAGGAGTGTGTTGCCATGACATTGACTATTGGAATAACTACACAGCTGCTCTGCATTCAATTAGCAAGTGGGGGACACCAATTGGTGCACAGGCCATCACCTGGTGATGAGCATTACCTACAAAAGTCAAGCTGCCACCTATTCAAACCAGCTCTATACCTGTAGGTGAGAGAGAGACAGAGAGAGAGAGAGAGACTGCAAGATACCAAACCTGAAGATATTACCAAATCTACTTTCCAGAAAAAAAAGGTATGTGAAACAAGTAAGCATGTAATTGAATGCAGTAGGTGGCCTGTAATAATGGGAAACAGGAGGTTGAAAGAATATGTCTCAACAAGACTTGCTGTATTGATGTACTGCAGCCACTTACACATAGAGTTGTGTTATGTCAGGCAAACCATTGGCAAGTCTGTGAGGAATGATATTGTAACATTAACAACATTGGGAACCTCCAAACACTTGACACGACCCAGTTCGGCTTTGTTAAGGGCAGATCATGCCTACTAAACCTGGTTGACTTCTTTGAGACAGTCACCAAGGCCATAAATGATGGGAAGGTAGTTCACACAGCCTACCTTGACCTCACCAAGGCTTTTGACACCATTCCCCACTCGGGAATTATAGAAAAACTCACCAGCCTGAACATAAACCCCTATGTCATGAGATGGGTTGCCAACTGGCTTACAGACAGAACTCACACGGCAAGTATAGAGGGCTCTAGGTCCGACTCTAAACCAGTCACAAGTGGTGTCCCACAAGGCTTGGTCCTGGGACCCCTACTATTTGGCATATACTTCTCAGAAGAACAGGCAAACACAGGAGGACTATGACTAACCAAGTTCACTGATGACTGCAAATTGGGAGCCATAATTGACTTTCTGGCTGACACGGACATTCTCCAAAAGGGCCTTACTGAGATGGACACCTGGTGTCAAAGTCATGGTCTCAAGCTAAATGCCAAAAAATGCACATTCATCCCATTTGGGAAAAACAAAAAAAACATGAATTACCACATATGTGGCAGCCCCCTTAATACAGAAGAGGCAATAAGAGACCTGGGGACCCAGATAGATAGTAATCTCTCCTTTGACAATCATATTGCCAAAGTAGTTAGAAAATCCTTCTATGTAGTGCATCTAATTACTAAAGGGTTCACATCTAGAAATAAAGAGGTTATAGTGCCCCTCTACTCGTCACTCATCATACTCATCATAGAGTACAATGCTCCATTTGGGATGTACCTCACAAGACACTTCCAACAGCTGGAAAGACCACAAAAGTACCTCACCAAGAGGATTACTGGCCTCAAACATATGTCTTATTCAGCCCGACTGGAAAAACTCCAGCTGTACTCAGTGGCATATCGCTTACTCAGAGGTGATCTCTGCCTGACTTACAAAGCCATGTCCAACTCAGAATTGAAGGACATGCTCCACCTAAAGAAATTCAAGTCACTGCAAGCCACCCGCTCTAGTGAGCTAAACCTCACCACAACAATAAATAGAACATGCTGGAGGGAACGATTCCTGTCACAGAGACTCCCCATGCTTTGGAACAAAATTCCTAACTACATTAGGCAGACCCCCTCACTAACACTCTTCAAGAGAAACCTTGATGAATGGATGGGTAACAGAAAATAAACCCCTGGGATCACTTCACTGGCTCTTCTTGACAGAGGCTCAGTTAATTAAATAAATGGGGTGGTGAAAGCTGACACACTCTGGCTAGGCTTATAAATGCCCTCTGGCAGATAGCCTAGTACCTACCTATGAACCTATGAACCTATGAACATAATAGCCTAGTTATGAATGTCAGACCTCCTCCAAGTTATCACTGTGATGGCAAAGCCTACTGCGCAATCAACTTACATATGTATGTTACAGCAATATTAATAGGGTCTCAATACTGATGTGCCTTTGCCACCCATTTATGTGTGCCATTGTCCAGATGTCTTGCTAAGCATCAAAGGGATCTCATTGTGGAAAGGTATCAGTCAGGAGAAGAGTAGAAAAGCTGTCCAAAACAATGGATATACCATGGAATACAGTGCAGACAGTCATCCAACAGTGGAGAAGATATGGGACAACAGTGATGATGAAAACAGCTGGACATCCATCCAAAATGGATGAAACGACAAGACAACAATTGGCCATGAAAGCTGCCAGGGGACCTACAGCAACACTGAAGGAGCTGCAGTAATGTCTAGCAAGTGCTGGGTGTGTATCATGTGACAACAATCTTCTGTATTCCCCATATGTCTGGCCAAATGGGTAGGGTTGCAAGATGAAAGCCTTTTCTTACACAGAAAAACATCCAGGGTCAGACAAACATTGTCAAACACCTACATCAAGTCTCCCAAAAGCATGTTGGACAATGTGTTATGGTCTGATGAGACCAAGGTTGAACCTTTGGCCCACAATTCCAAAAGGTATGTTTGGCCCAAAACAACACTTTGCATCACCAAAAGAACACCATTCCCCTGGAGAAGCATGGTGGTGGCAGTATCATGCTTTGGGGTTGCTTTTCTTAAGCTGGAACTGGACCTTTAGTCAAGGTGGAGGGAATTATGAACAGTTTCAAATACCAAACATTTTTGTCCCAAAAACTTCAGTCATCTGCTAGAAAGCTGAAGATGAAGAGGGGTTTTACCTGTTAACATGAAATGACCCCAAGCATACATCCAAATCAACAAAAGACTGGATTCCCCAGATGAAAATTACAGTTTGGGAATTTGCCAGCCAGTGCCCAGCCCTACATCCAATAGAAAATGAGTGGGTTGACCTGAATAGGGCTGTGCACAAGAGATGCCCTCACAAACTGACATATTTGTAGCACTGTTGCAAGGAAGAGTGGGCAACTATTGCCAAGTAAAGATGTGCCATGATGATAGACTCTAACCCAAGATGACTGAATGCTGTTATTATCTCAAGATGTCCTTCCACAAAGTATCAATTTAAGGGTGTGCACACTCATGCAACCAGCTTATTGTACTGATTTTAATTTGCGTATGTTTTCCCATAACAGATTGTTATGTTTTCAATTGAATTGTACAGGCTATAGGTCACATTAAAGGTGGGGATTGTTTTGAAATGGATTACTGTGGTGTCATGTTTGGATAGCACAAAGACCAGGCATTGTAACAGGGGTGTGTACACTTTTATATCTACTGTAGCTGTATGAACTCAGCAATACCTGACCTGTAAATCCCGCCTCCACCAAGGTAGAGTAATCCCATTTGGTGGACAGCAGCAATACACAAACCACATAATAGGATGCTATATTGGATGTACAGGGCCACATAGGTACAAGCAACAACTTGGAAGCATCAGAATATGCATAAAAGGTCACAAGTGACTACCTGTAAGGCTAGCAATGAGTACAAATCAGACATATCCACACCATCAAGGCCAATCACAAGGGTGTCTCCACATATGTTGTCAGTCTCATAGGCAACAACACAATTCAGCCTGTACTGGTGGTAAATCACAACTCATACACACATGCCATGGCTATAGGCAATCTGCATCAGACAGGTTAGGTGTGAACATCACCCCACTGTCCCCTCCATCTGTATAGGGGGATATGCAAACCAACTGCATCCCTCCCCTCATCAACAGTGAGTAGGTACATATTGCCTACTAAAAGGCAACAACAGCAAGTCTCCATGGGGCCTGATAACATCCTTGTCTGCATCCTACATGAACTTCAGCATGTGCTCACAGTTCCATCACACACTGTAGTCAAACACAGCCTCGGCACCATCCACTCACCATTCACATGGAAGATGGCCACTGTCATCCATCTACACAGAAATGAATGGGAAATAGAGGATTATGCAACTAACTGTCCATCATTGGGGTGAATATGACACATCAGGGTCAGGAGTGCAATGCAAGCTGATATTGCGCTGATAGATTAGAGGGTATGGTGTAGTTGTGCATGGTGGCAACAAATATCCACTATTCATGTGCAATTTCTGTCCATAATGTTATCTACTGCATGAGGTCCTATAATGTGTTTCCCTGTTTATGTTTTCCACGTGGTATTCAGCATCCTAGGCTTCTACCTTATACAGTCTGAGACAGCTATCATAAAAGAAACTATCATCCATAACCATGGAGTCATGTTTGGCCATAGCCAACAGCATCTGCAGGAGAGGACCGCCCTGTGGAATGACCTAGTCCACAGGATAAATGATGTCGACCTGCATGCATGCACAAACCTACGAGCAGGCCTGGCATCGTGCAACTGACCTCATATGCAATGCCTGGCAAAGGGCTGCTGCCATAGCCAGGGACCATTTAGCCACAGGTGGGGGCCCAGTCATGCAGGCCCCACTGACACCCACTGAGGAGTTCCTCGCCAACCTTGGGGCACCCACCCCAATCATACAACAGGATCCAGAATCCAGCATTGTGAAGATGGGTGGCACCCACACAATGGACAGGGAGCATGCAGGTAAGGTCCCAGTGCACATTAGTAGAGTACTGTAGCATACATAGCTGTATCTGTAAAGTATATATATGCATATGTCAGATAAGATAGCAGTTGTGGACGGGGTTTTATAATGCACAGAAGTGCACATCTATGGTGATGGGCAGCATATGTTGTAGTATTGGGGGTTGTACTGTTAATGTGCAGAAATGCTGCTTCCACCCTGTACCAAGGCCACATGTGAGTCTGCTGATAGAACCTCTCTCTCACAACTATTTAAGTCCCTCTAGTCTACAAGTGGGGCAGCAGCCTGTAGCTGGTGAGTATGGAATTGTTGTGTTGTGGTTTGCCAATACCCCAGGCACATTACGGCCATGCTTTTTGCCATGCACATAACTGTCACACCTAGCCATATTGATTGATATGCATGTTCACTTGTGGTAGTGTTAACTTCACAGTGGTCACCATGGGGGCCTATCCAAAGGGTATGTAACATTCCTGTAGCATACCTCACAAACTGTCAGTGCAAGACATCTGGACAGAGACCAACAAAATGGGAGGACAAATGGACTATGGTAGGGACATGTATGAAACATTAATCCTATACAGTAGATACAACAGTGTACACACCCCCTGTTAAGATGCCAAGAGTTTCTGATATATATGAGAGACCACAATATTACATTCCTCACCTTTTTCAATGTGACCATAACATGAACAAGTAACTTGTAAAACAGAACAATATGATAGGGCACCAAATATGAGGTATACAAACCTACAATATGCTGGATGCATATGTGTGCACACCCTCCAAATAACATATCGTGGAAGCAGCTTGTGATGTACTGACAGCATTCACTCTGCTTGGGTACACACCTGCCATCAAGTACAGGGACTCAATGTAACACGGAATAACAGTCCACTGTCTGAGCAATGCATTCATGACATTTTCTCAGTTGCCTGTAACAGAAGCAGCCATGGCTTGCACACATCTTACAAAGCATCATCAGCATCTCATATTTGAAAGGTATAAGTCAGGAGTAGGGTACAACAACATTACCACAGCATTGCATATACCATGGAACACAGTGGAGACAGTCATCAAAAGGTGGATTAAATATGGGACAACAGTGCTGTTGAAAAGAACCCGATGTCCTTCCAAAGCAGATGAAAAGACATGTTGAGAACTGGTCAGGGAGGCTGCCAGGAGACATGCAGCAACACTGAGGGAGTTGCAGAAATCTCTGGCAAGTACTGGTTGTGTAGTACATGTGGCAACAATCGCCCAGATTCTGCATAAGTCTGGCCTATGGAGTAGGGTCAGTCGACAGAAGCATTTACCCACACCAAACACCATCCAGGGCTGTGTACAAGTAGCAAAACATAACATCAAGTCTCCCAAAGGCATGTGTTGAAATGTATAATGGTGTAATGAGACCAAAGTTCAAACTTACAGCCACTATCCCTAAAGCTACGTGTGGTGCACAAACAACACCTCACTTCACCGAAAGACCAGCAACCACATGTTGAAGCTTGCTGGTGGCAGTGCCCTGCTTTGGGGTTGCTGTTCATTAGCTGGAAGTAGGCATGTAGGCATGGTGGAGAGAATTATGAACAGTTCCAAATAACACTCACTTGTGGGCAAAAGCCGTCAAGCATCTGCAAGACATCTGAGGATGGAGAGGGGTTTCAACTTCCAACACGACAATGACCTGAAGCATACATCCAAAGCTACCTAAGAATGGCTCCACCTGAATACAATCAAGGGTATGAATTGGGGCAGACAAAGCCTAGACTTAACACCAATAGTAAACTCCCAGTGTGACGTCCAATGGCTGTGTACATGACCTGGTCTACTTTGACAGAGTTGGGGAACCTTTGCAGGGAAGACTGTCCAAATAATGCCAAGTCAAGATGTGCCATGCTGATATACCCCTTCCCAGGAAGAGTGACTGCTGTAGTTCACTTAACAGGTGCTTCAAAAAAGCATTGGTTTAATGGTGTTTACACTTATGGAACAACCATATCCTACGCATCTCACTCAGTATATTTCACAACTGACACATTTGTTTGTTTCTCGATTGGATTCCACAGGTCATATGTCACATTTAAGATGAGTAATGTTTTTGAATGCAGTATTGTGGTCTCATTTTATATAATACAAGAGCTTGGCATGTTAACTGGGGTGTGTACACTTATCATATCCACATTAAGCTTAGAAGGTTGTTAGTGTAACAGGATTTATTTAAACATACATTCACTGCCGGTGATGAGGTCTGCAAATCAAATGTATGTCATTAATTAGTGACATCAATCTTCATATCATCCCAGTTATGTATCAGACAAACACATAGGGGTTGTGAAGAACATAGAAAATATATGTGCCAGACATCTACACATTCTTCAATGATTTGTACAGTTGTGAGGTATGGTCTACAGTACTTGCCACTGTGCTATACAGGTGAACAGCAATAATGTGTACATGGGTGCATTGTGTGAATGAACGTCACTTATTAACAGTACTCATGCATTCCAGAGATGTATATTGTTAGTAACAAGGATTAAGTATGTTTGCAATGCATGATGTTGAGGGCTGTGTGTCATGCATGTCACCTTTTGGGTAATGTGAGGTCTGTGTAAAACCTTTATGCCACCTCACCTGTAAGTGTCTGTGTGTGTGTCTGTGTGTCTGTGTGTGTGGCAGCCAACCATAACGTACAGGTATTAATTTACATATATTGTCTTCCCCTCACATGTGGCGATGGGGGTCGGGGTCCCTCCCACTTGGAAACTGATGTCAGTGTCTCTGCAGACTTTGACAATGATGACAGGCATAGTGAGGCACAGGTGGGGTTGTCAGGGGCTGAATCTGTGCCATTGGTTGGCATCCTACTGTTATCCACCCCATCCCTGCACACAGTCACAATGTCCATACATACCCCATCACCGGTGGCCATAGATAATGGACAGTTGGTGGGTGGTAGCATGGGACAGGCAAGTGTGGTGACTATGGCAAGTGTGTCTGTAGACATCAGCCATAACCAGATAAAAGGCGAGGTTCCACACAGGCGGATGGACAGGGGTGCTAAAAGGAGGACTGCTGCCTGTCATGCCCCTGTCACAAGTAGCACAACAAGTGTCACCAGACGCATGTTTTGGACCATCATGGAGGCACAGGCACATAATGAACATAACACCAGACAGATTCTCAGGGTCACAAATGCAACTCTTCCTGCTATGTGTGACAACATCCATTATCTTGCTGATGCCCACCATTATTATGCTGAGGTCATGGATAGATGGTTGTGTGAGATGGTGGCAATCCTCAAATATGGAATGTCTGTGTTAGAGCATGTGATGGGAGTTTGCCATTAGCCATGTGGACATAGGACAGTACCATGAGCAGCTGAGGGTCCACATAGCCATGTAACTTCTTGCTCCTGTAGTGGCAGTACCAGCAGCAAGACTGCAGGGGGTGCTGTCCATGCCACAATGCAGCAGGCCATGAGCACATGGTCCTGGCTGGTCCCAACAGGGACACAGATCCAGCAGACAGCATTCACCATCAGGGAGTAGTACTGCATCTGGCCTTGTGCGTGGTGGTGCCAGTGGGTCCCCTGGCAAGGCCCAGTTCCCATGTCTATGGCCGGAGATGGTGAACTGTACACCCTGCCATGTATGGTCCATAGCTGTCCAATATACCCCTGTGTAGGGAAGCCACATGGCGTGACTGTGTGCATCCATACACACACACACACACACACACACACACACACACACACACACACACACACACACACACAAACACACACATCACCATCACAGCCAGGTCACCTCCAGACTTACACACACCACCTCTGCATGGCCCATTTAATAAACACCCCCAAAACACACACACACACACACACACACACACACACACACACACACACACACACACACACACACACACACACACACACACACATACACACACACATGATATTAACCAAATGGCCCAGGCTAGGCCTATGGCAAACCCACATCACACCCTGTGCATATGATGATACCTGTGCCATATCGCTGTCATCCATACCATCGATGCAGGGACATGTTAATATGGTTCTGATGCGCAAGGTGAATTTAGTACAGTTTAGCAGTATAATGTTGTGTAAAGTGTTGTCAGCCAGCATGTTTAGTGGTTACATGTTAGAGATTGTAGCTGCCCAGCCATGATGCATTATTGTTGTTATTAATGCTGACTGAATGTGGTCTCCATAATGTATTCTGTTTGTGTTCTAGGTGTCTGTGTATCAGCAGGATGTGGCCCTGCTGACATTATCTACAAGGGGTATGGCAGTGTGGTAACACACTGAGTGTGCCATATCCATGGTACAGCTGTACACAATTAACAGGTCTGTATAACAGTTATTGCATGTGCCACATTGCTTATAGGGCTGAGGAGTGTATACAGGTAAATGTATGGTGGATGACGTCACCAGCTCTTGTGCAGTGGACAATGGTATGAGTAGTGGGTGGAACACACCTCAGATTTGTAAATCCCACACACCTAGAGGGTATTGTGTTGACCCAACACACAGAGAATAATGTTCATACACACACACACACATACACACACACACACACACACACACACACACACACACACACACACACACACACACACGCATGATCACAATTGCCAGTCTTGGGTTTGAAAGCCCTACCCATCTAGTTGGTGGGACTACTGTATTAGGCAGTTATCACAGGTGGCACAAAAGTCATAGTGTGTTGAGTTTCCAAAGTATGTGTATAGTGAGTAACATTACATGCCTTTGTAAGGTATGGCAATGGGTGGTGTAGTGGGTATGACAGGTTTCATAATAATGGCATGCATGAGGGTACACACTCCCAAACACTGCTATACACACCAATGCACACACACACATGTGTGCCACTACTGTGATTAGGAGCCTTGCCTCTCTAGCTGCTCATTCCATACTGTTACATAGCTGTTGCACACAGCACAGGGCTTATAGGTCTGTAGAGTGTGTACAGAAACCTCTACAGTTGCTGTACAAAGCGGCCCTCATAGAGTGGGATGTAGGACATGTGGTGGAGTATGATGGCCTAAAATTGTAAAACATGGCCACCCAATGGATATATTCCTCATTCAAACCCAGACACTCAGGATATTGGTCTTGCACACACACACACACACACACACACACACACACACACACACACACACACACACACACACACACACACACACACACACACACACACACACACACACACACACACACACACACACACACACACACACACACACTTGCTAGGATTGAGATTAGAACCTATACCTATCTAGTTATTGCTACTAAAGTGTTAGGCATTTATTACATGCACCATGGAGCTTGTAGAATGAAGTGTGTTCCACAGTTCCTCTAAGATGAACAGCATCACCAGGCCTTGTATAGTATGGCAATGGGAGATGTACTGGGGGAGAATTGACTCAGACTACTCTAGCCTACAGAAATATACACAATGACTAACACAGATACAGTCACACACACATTTGCCAGACCTGAGGCTAGCAGTTCTGCCTATCTCGTCAGTCAGTCCATGCTGTTACATAGTTCCTGCACACAGTACAGCTCTTTTTGGGTTGAAGAGTGTCATCAGATATCTCTATGATTTATGGAGACAGTGGGCCTCATACAGTGGACATTGGGACATGTACTGGAAGTACCATGGTCTAAAAATGTTAAACCTACACCCCCATTGGATATAGTACTCACTCAAACATAGGATACTGTTCACACACACACACACACACACACACACACACACACACACACACACACACACACACACACACACACACACGCACTTGCCTGGACAGAGGTTAGAACCACTACCTATCTGGTTATTGCTACTACAATGATATGCATTTATCACGCAAGCCACAGAGCTGGTAGGGTGCAGACTGTTCCATGTTTCTTCTAAGGTGAGCAACATCACCAGCCCATAGTAAAGTAGGGCAATGTGCAGTGTACTGGGAGAGTGAGACCTCAAGATGATGTCTTCTACACATATACACACTTACAAACACTTGCACACACATACACACACACATATGCTCACATTTGCCAGGACTCAGATTGGAACCCCTACCTATGTAGTTATTGGTACTATATTGTTATGCAGTTAACACAAGCACCAGGGAGCCTATAGGGTGAAGAGTATCACAAGGTACCTTTAAAGTGAATAACATCACCAACCCTTGCAAAGTATGGCAATGGGGTGTAATGGGTGAGAAGGGCCTCAAAGTACTTTCACCTACACATTTACACACTCACAAACACTTGTATACACAGTAATGCACACACACACACGTTTGTCAGTACTGAGATTCATAGGATCATGTGTTCATAGGTGTGTACCAGGCTAATGGGCATGGAGCCATGACAAGCCTAGCCCATGGGAGTACCCAGCATTATGCCACCTGATATTTGTTCCCAGTGCGTCTATCAACTATTGCCACTTGAGTGATAACCAGGGTGACAGTTAAATTCCCCATCCACTCGTCCAGATTTCTCTTGAAGAGGGCTAGTGAGATGCTCTGATTGACATGTATGCAACATGTATTGCATAATCTGGCCACTCGCTGGGTTATGGACCTGTCCCCCAGAATGTTCTGTTGATTGTGGTAATGAGGTTGAGGTATCCATGGCATGTGGTGCATACAGATTGGAGTTTCACTAGATATGGCATTCCTAACACAGCTGGCCAGACATGGCATTGTCAGTCAAGCAGGGATTGCCTGTAAGTAGCTAAGATGTGGCCAAGAATACTTGGAGGTATTGGACTCTGTCCATATAGGACAGTTGTTTAAGGGCTAGGGTCCTATTTGTGAGGTACACTTGCAGCCTCCACAGTTGTTGCAGGTGTCTAGTGAGCTACATGGCAAATGGCCCATTGTACCTGCTGGTTGACCTAATGAGGGGAGAGTAGAGGGAGATATTGACCTCTTCCTTCCTGGATGAATCACCCTTAGTTATGAGATGTGCCACATAGAAGTTATTTCTGTCCACAGTAGCAATTTGGTGGTCATAAGAGAGGTCACTGTCAACCTATGTTTCCAGGCCTCTTATAAGGACTTCTGTGCCCATTGGACTATCAGCAATGTGTTAATTAATGGAAACTACATTGATTCCACAGGGGATTGTGACACATTTCTTTCCATTCAACCTAAGGCCAGTGTTCTGACAACAGTTGGAGATCTCAGTGGTGACTTTATGCAGATTGTCAACATGATATGGGGATGTACACATAGCACCCACCTTGCAATTGTCTGCAAACATTGTCAGCCGGGGTCCCATCATGATAGGCTTGATGTTAGAAGCATACATAACAAACATGAGGGGACCCAGGACCAGACCCTGTGGCAATCCACTTGTGACTGGTTGGCAGTCTGACATGGAGTCCACTGCCTTCATACTGTGGTTCTATGCATGAGCCAGTTTGCAACCCACCTAGTGACATAGGGGTTGATGCCTTGATGGGTGTGTTTGTCTATGATTCCTGAGTGGGGAATTGTATTAAAGGATTAGAAGCCCCACCTATTTGTTTTTGAGTCTGTACTGTTACATAGTTATTTCACATGGCGCACAGCTTAGAGGGCTGCAGAGTGTCCACAGCTACCACTACAGTGGTTGACAACAGTGGGGTTTGTACAGTGGACATTTGGATGTGTACTGGGTGGACCACACAAAAATATATGATATACAATGAAACACACACTCACCAGGACTGAGATTCCAGCCCCTACCTATCTAGTTATTGCTACTACAGTGCTACACATTTATCACATGCACCACGGAGCTTATAGGTTGAAGGGCATCCCAACATACTTCTAAGGTGAGCGACATCAGCAACCCTTGTAAAGTATAGCACTATGAGATGCACTGGTTGTGGATGGCCATAAAATACTTTAACCTACAGATACACACACACACTCGTATACAAACAGACGCATATTTATATTTGCCAGGACTGAGATTATATCTCCTACCTAACTAGTTTGTTGCATTATAGGATTATGCAGTTATTGTAAGCGCCACAGAGCTTAGAGAAGTCAGGGCTGACCAAAAGGATCTTTAAAGATGACTGACATCAGCAGGAGTGCTAAAGTAGGGTGATGAGAAGTGTACAGAGTGTAAATAACCTCAAAATCATTATCCTATAAACACACACACTTTTACATTTGCCAAGACTGAAATTAAAACTCTTATCTAACTAGTTTGTTGCACTATAGTATTAGGCAGTTATCCAAGCACCACAGAGCTTATAAGGCTGAGGACTGACCAAAGAGATCTTTGAAGGTGATTGACATCAGCAGAAGTGCTAAAGTAGGGTAATGGGAAATGTACTGAGTGTGAATGGCCTCAAAATCATTAACCTACAAACCCCAAGACACACTCGCAGACAAACACACTTTTACAGTTGCCAGGACTGAGGTTAAAACTCCTACTGAATTAGTTTGTTGTACTATAGAATTACGCAGTTATCGCAAGTGCCATAGAGCTTATAGGGCTGAGGGCTGACCAAAGGGATCTTTAAAGGTGACTGGCATCAGCAGGAGTGCTAAGGTAGGGCAAAGGGAAGTGTACTGAGCATGAATGGCCTCAAAATCATTAACCTACAAACACACATTCACACATTTGCCAGGACTGAGATTAGAACTCCTACATAAATAGTTAGTGGCACTATAGTGTTACACAGTTATCACAAGCACCACAGAGCCTATAGGGCTGATGGCTAACAAAAGGTATTTCTAAGGTGAATGCCATCAGCAGATCTTGTGATATAGGGCAATGGGATGTGTACTGGGTGGTACTAAAGTGTTACACAGTTATCACAAGCACCACAGAGCCTATAGGGCTGATGGCTAACAAAAGGTATTTCTAAGGTGAATACCATCAGCAGATCTGGTGATATAGGGCAATGGGATGTGTACTAGGTGGGTATGGACTAAAACAGCAATTCCTACACTCACACACAAACACACATGTACACACACACACACACACACACACACACACACACACACACACACACACACACACATACACACACGCACACTTACATTTTCCAGGACTGTGATTAGAACCCCTACCTATCTACTTATTTCTGTTAGTATGGTATATATTTATTGCACACGTTATTGAGCTTACAGGAGTGAGGCTCATCCAAAGGTACTTCTAAAGTGACATAAATCAGCAGATCTTCTAAAGTGGGGCGATAGGATGTCTACTGGGTGGGAAAGCCTCATAATGCAACTCGCTCTATCACTGGCTGTCCCTCTCTTCCCCATGTCTATGTGTGTGTATGCTTGACATATTGTAGTATGTTGACCATAGATATGTGTGTGTATCACACATAATGGATGCAGATTTACCACATATGTGCCACCTACAGCTGGCTGTTGGTTTTCCTCACCAATGCAATGTGTGTGTGTGTGTGTGTGTGTGTGTGTGTGTGTGTGTGTGTGTGTGTGTGTGTGTGTGTGTGTGAGAAGACCAAAAGTTTACATATTGGTGTGTGTGCACAGACATCTGCAAATTACAGATATCTATAGTCCACTGTGGTTTCAGACATGGGCTTCATTTCTCTAAGTGTAGGAGCATGCCCAGTATGACCTTCTATACTGAGTGTGGGAATCCATTCCAGGGAGAGCTGTATTCCAGTCCAGAGTGTTGTGTGCTACAGCTACTCCTTGCAACCTGTTGCTGCAGGATATCTGTAGACAGGTTGCCAATATGGGGACACAATGGACCAAACATAGGGGGATAATGTAACTATGGTTCTTATTACTGTCTGTGTTGCTTGTATAACACAATTGGTTTTAGTAGAGTTTTTCTGACATATGTAATGTGTGACACTGTAATATATTTTGTCAACTACTGACAGATATCATTGGTTGATCACAATTATTTACCGGGGAAATACAAGCGGTATGATACACAGACCAATATTCTGAGGCAAAAGCTAGACATTCTGGCATAATCTGGCCATTGTGGAAGTGCGGCTACAACCAGTTGACTGATGGAGCTGTGTAAATGGTTCAGCACCTTGGTGGTATGCTGGCTGGGGATCTCCTTGTTGTGCATTTGTCATCTTACCTGACAGGTCATATCCTGGTGTGGTCAAACCTCTCAACTGTACAGATTCTCCCAGGTTATCCAGAGCCATGCCTTGTATATCTGGTCAGTTTCCCTTCACATTGTGGTTTACAAGCAGGTTTGTTGTTATTCACTCAGGGGTTTGCAGTCAGGGGGAATTATGACCAGACATTAGAGTTTCAGACTTCACACCCTCCATGACATCCATGCTTCTACACACCCTCTGTTATTCTATCCTCTTCCTAACATTATGACAGCAATATCTCAGAAGTATCTCTATAGCTGGGCCTTTATCTCAGCAATATTTATGGCTTTGTCCACAGTTCTTGCTCTAGGAGGTTGAGTGGCATGCTACTGGCATTTGGCAGCATGGCCTTTCATTTGTTTTCTGTTTACTGTGTTAGGTTGTTAGGACCCCATGACATTTCCTACAATGGCACTATGGGTGAGGCATGGGCCTTTGCCAGAGGCATGTAGGCCATGTGAGACTGATGCAGGCCATTTGTAGCAGGGAAGTGCATTCTGTCACTCATACGTTCCCAGGCTGCAAGCCAGAGGATCCCCTTGGCGTGACAGTGGTAAGTGGGTCAGGTGTTACTGGCAATCCTTCCTGTTCATATTGATCCATCAGGCTGGGTGTCATCAGGGTGCTGCTTACAGCTAGGGACACACCTGCATGGGACACCGATTCAGCACGCTGCATCATGTGTGGCTTCCTATACTCGGTGGGGTCATTCTGAAATCATTCCTAACAGCAAGAATCAGACCAGTGTGATACCTGTGGCTGTTGGGGGGGGGGTGGCCTGAGTTCGTATGTGATATGGAAGCTTATGGCACCTGCCTCACAGGTATAATTGTGACCTTCTCCTTATCCCACCTTGTGTGTGGACATCAGCAGTCTGTCATTATGTTGTAGCTGTGGCTTTTGTGGTCTGCCACTGATTGGCCAGACAACCAGTATTTCATGGTAGAGGGACAACAAAAGTGATGCTAACCTCTATACATTATTCCAAAGTTGTGTGCAGTTCAGAGGTAAGATAGGCACTGTGTAGGGTACTGTTTCTATGTATGGCCCCCTGTTCATGATCGATCAAGCTTTCCACCAGTGACTGGCATTGACATGTACTGCAGTGGGAGTTTTCACCTTGAGTGCTACTGCCTAGTATGGTGATGCCAGTATTTGTCATGGATTTCCTGCTGTGACACATAGCTGTCAGTTGTCTGCTGCTATCCCATTTGGCCACCCAATTCACTTGCATGCTTGCATCAATACCATAGATATGCTATCAGACCATACTACTTCATTCATTCATTGTTAGGACAACTGGCTTACCTTGTGCCTGAGGCAGTTATGAAGATGATACTTGAGGGCTGACTATGTTGGATGCATGCAGTGCACTGCCTATACATGGTACGGCACAGGTAGTGTCATGTTTGGCATCCCTTTTACTGTGTGAGTGAGTCAGAGAGAGGTATCAGTCCCTGGGTCCCTACAGTGTCAGTGTGTGTGCTATGCATTGCCTCTTTGCCAAGGCATGGGCATATTGGACATGCCTCTGTCTGCCTACAGGGGCAGGCTCAGGAGGTTTCTCCTCCAAGTCCCTCTGTACTTGTGGTTAACTTGGAAATGGTGGGGTGTGGCCTTTCCCTGTGCTGTTCCTGCTGCAGCTGCTTCCACAGGATCATATTGTGTAACATGGCACATACTATAATCATGTGTGCACATGTGGCTGGAGAGTACTGCAAGGCTCCACCAGATATGTTAAGGCAGCATAACAGTGACTTCAACATCCCAAACACATGCTCTGTAATGATCCTGGTTTGTGCTTGTGCCTCATTATGGTGTTCTTCTGTGGGTGTGTGTACATTTCTGATGGGTGTCATCATCCACAGTTCCAGTGCATAGCCAGCATCCACCACCAGATGGCCATTTGGGACAACCCCCCTGGCAAATCCCTGCTACAGCTGTGAGGAATGCCAGATGTGGGAGTCGTGATAGCTTCCAGGGCTGCCAGCACACACATTCATGATTATGCCCTGGGCATTGTACATGACCTGGCAGTTGACGGAGGGGAAGCCCTTGTGGTTTATGTAGGCCCTACCCTGCTCCCCAGGTGGTGCTTTGATGTGGATATGCATGCAGTCTATAGCACCCAGTACCTCAGGGTATTCTGCTATATGGTGGAAAAGATGCATATTGCTGTTCAACTCCTCAGGGGTGCGGGCAAAGTATATATGCTCACTGTCATGTGATAGCATGGCATCCAGGAGCTGGTGGAGTACCCTGGATGCTGATTCCTGTGAAACCCCCATGATATCCCCAGTTGGTCTTTAGAAGGTACCTGTAGCTAGTTAAGGCTACACATACCTTGGTATCCACTGGGATAGGTTCCACTCTGTTGGCTCTGAGTCTGAGGTGAGGCTGGCACAGCTTGATGATTTGCTGCAGAATGTCCCTGTCCACCCTGTAGTGCTCCACTATCTCCAGCTCATGTAGCCCCTGGTAGGTTACTCTGGGTCTGTACACTCTTCTCCTCCTCCTCGGTCTGGGACTATTGTCAGCATTATCCTCCTCACCACCATCAGCCTCTAGCACATACTGATGGATCAAAATGAGAGCATTTTTCATTGGTTTTGTCAATTTAAAATTCCCCCTAATGTGTACACCAGTGGTGTAGAGTTTGTGGGAAAAAAACAGACTGAAAAGTGTTTGCATAGTTTATAGTAGTGTGCTGTATTGCTGACTGTGTAATTGGCTGATTCTGATACATTCCACCTGCCAGCTTTGGTAGTTCTCCTTGATTGCCTTCCTTCTGCTGTTTCGCCCTTTTGTTTACCTTTCCTATTTCTGCCCCTTTTAAGCCCTGATGCACACTGGGCATACCTGCTGCTCAAATGTAAACAGTTATGCTATTTCCTGTTTTTTTTTCTTTTGTTTAAGACCTGGTGCTCGTCATGCACACCTGTTTAGGCAATGTAAATACTGCTAGTCAGCCTCAGACCCACCGCCTTCCTTAGCTGTGCTTAGCTAAGGGTAAACATGGGCTGCAGAGCTCCAATGTGCTTACAGCAAGCATGACACCCCCCTTTTGATGTCATCTACTTCTCCTGCTTACATGGCCTTGCTACAGCACTTACACAGTTAGGTGCAGTCTGACACTTAGAAGAAATTTGTGATTTAGTAAAATTCCCCTCATTTGCATACCCCACTGCCTTATGCCATAGTTACTTCACTCACACTGAGCCATTCTCCTTAGCATCTACTGTTCCCTGGTATTGTTTTCATTCTGTATGTCATTGACTATAATGACAAAATGCAGATTTCCCTGAAAATTGCTTTTTCACATTTTTTTTAAATTTTTGGCACAATCCCGTTTGCGCGCCACTGCCATATGCTTAAAAGGCTGAGATCGGCCAAAAAAAAAATAAAACTTTTTTTTTTAAAAAAACTAAACTATTTTCAATGCCAGTGGCCATACATTTGGCCATTGGAATGCCTAATAAGTAGAATACATGCTTTTTTTGGAGCTGTCATGCTTCCGTTTTGTTATTTGCATAAATGTATTCAGCTAGTAGCCGAATACATTTCTGCAACTAACACTGTTCCTGCACGGACACCTGCCTACTTGCTGAATTGGTAATTCACCTCATTTGCATGGTTTTCACCAGCAAATGAGGTAATTAGCATTAGGTAGTGGTGTCCATGCAGGAACAGTGTAGGCACGCTCGTGCATGTCAGATCAGCTGTTTGCTGGATCGCTCGGCAGCCATATTCTGTGCAGGTTTGCATGGAATTTTAAGCTTAATGAATCCCAAAGATAGTCTTGGATTCCTTTTTTTATTAGTTTACATTAATGTCATAAGTGTATGAAATTTTGGTAGACTGAATCTAGAACTTTGCCTTTCTATTTTTTTTCCATTCTTTGTCACATTACTTATAAGCTTCCCTTATCTGCTTAGTTATCCAATAGCAATTGAAAGCCATAACTTTTTTTTTTGGGGTGAGGGGGTGGGAACACCTTATTAAATACATGGTTTATGTTTAAATTATAGATATATATAGAGATTTCTTGGGGTCTGTTGATTAATAGAGGGAGGTTCAGCCAATGCTTTCAACCTCAGCTTCTTTAAATTCTTGTAGGCTTTGGGAGAACATTGTTCTATTTGGGATTTTGGGAGTATGAAAAGAGATATAGGACAAAATAGGGGTATGGTCACTTTTGGTATTAGGCAGGCAGTTTATGTGATGTAATGTTTGGTATAAGTGTGTGCTTATTATTTGCTTGCTTATATCTCTCCATTCTTCTCTATGCCTCCCCTCTACTCACTAATTTGAACAAATCCACTCTTAGCAAACTCTCCAGCTGTTATAACCATATTGCTAGATTTGCAACAGGCAAGGCCTATAGGGCCACTGTCACAACCTAAATCTTCTGGGGTGGCTAGAATGGCCTAGCCTACTTCAGTACAACCAGCTTATAAGTGCCCATAAAGTTCTCAACCACCCTGATAATATGCCTGCACTTAAAAATATCATCAACCCTTATAGCATCCTGAGGTCACTTTGCTCTTCTAATAAACTACTGGTTCAAACATCCAAAATCAACAGCTCTGCTGGGGACTCTCTGTTTGCTAACTCTGTTGGCAAAACTTGGAACTCTCTTCCTGCTGATCTTACTCTTGAACCCTCTCTTACTTAGTTCACAAAAAGCCTCAAGCTATACTTTACAACTCACTGGCCATATCCTTGTTCAAAACCTGACTATATCCTCCTCTATAGTCTGTAATCATGTTACATTGCCTAGTCAATTTGTCAACACTGTTTTAAAAATGTATGATTATATTACCTGCTTGCTCAACTGGAGCCTGTAAACTGTGTGTAACTTGTAATCATTTTGTGATTTTTACTGTATGTTCTACCTTGGAGCTTTTCTCCCCGGGCCTCCGCTGAACATGGACATGTATCCAGTCGGACTATCCTGGTCAACAAATGTAAAATAATAAATAAATATCTGCTCAGGGATTAAGATTAAATAAAGGAGACACTTCTGATCTAGGTATGTAAATATTTGGTTCCTTTTAGGTCCAAAAAGGTAACTTATAGTTATAGTAAAATCCAGTTAGGATAATCTTTCCTTGGGTTAGGGCTCAGGCTCACATTTCTAGGTTTAAATTTGGAGATAATATTTGCACACAGTAATGCCCACCCTCCAGTTTTGTTTCCTGTGCAATTATTTATGAATAAGTTATGATCTGATGTGCTTGACTGAAACAGGAAGGGGGTTGATTATAGTCATTCAAAAATCTGTTAAATTCTATCTTCAGTTTAGAACAACTTCTTTCTTTTTACTTAGTTTCCCCAGGTTTTGCTCCCATAACAGGGAAGACAGAAAATTCACTCTGGTGATTGGCATAGGATAATAAATTGTACATCTGTTTATTCCTTTTTAATTGTCATGGGCTAAAATTTATGTTATCTTGAAAATATAATACAACTTCTTGCTGACAGAAACAGCTTGTTTGAGATGCAAAGTTCTTATTATCATTAATGTTAACTGAGAAGTTGCAATGTTAGGTGGAATCCCTTATTGGTTCACTTATTTATGAGATCATCACCACCTCTCATAGGCTTAGTGTGTTCTCTTGTTTGAAAGGGGTTTAGTGATCCTAATCGTTGAAAGGGCTTGCTTGGATTCTGATGATCTTGATAATTTTTATCCCAGCTTGAACTTCCCATTTTTGAAAAAGGTTGTAGAGAAAGTAGTTTACATTCAGTCAGAGTCATTCTTGAAAAGTCAGGTCAGTGTAGATCTATCCAAGTCTGGATTTAGGGCTAGATGCAACACAGAGACAGCTCTTACTAACATTTTTAATGAGTTCCTAGTTGCAAGAGATCAAACATATTATTCTGTTCTGGTCCTTCTTGATCTTTCATTGACATTTGACCTAATGGGCCATTTAATTCTTTTATATCTCGTAGAGCATTATCACGGTCTTTCTGGAACTGTCCTGGATTGGTTTGCCTCTTACTTATCAGGATATACCCAGAGGGTTGTTTCAGGAGTTAACTATTCATCTGCTCACCCTTTGGTCTGTGGGGTTCCTCAATAATCTGTTTTTGGTCCACTATTATTTACTATCTACATAATGGGTTTATAAGATGTTATTCATTTAAGAGGTCTGCAATATCACTGCAAAGCTGACAACACACAGCTGTACCGCTCATTCCATTCAGATTCTGTGTCTGTCCTTGCTTCCCTTTCTTGTGGTTTAGAATGTGTCCATGATTAGATTATCAGTGATAGGCTCAAACTCAACACCTCTAAGAGAGTAGCAATGATCCATGCTGTCCTGAGAAACTCTTCTGCAAGTGAACTCGTGATTCTCCAAATTAACTCTAAGTGTGCATGCTGAATGTAAATGTGAAAGTGTGTATGCGTGTGTGTGTGTGTGTGTGTGTGTGTGTGTGTGTGTGTGTGTGTGTGTGTGTGTGTGTGTGTGTGTGTCTGTCTATGTCTGCGTGTGTATGTGTATGTGTATGTCTGTATGGGAGTTTGTAGTGTTTATGCCCTGCAATGGACTGGGGCCCTGTTCTGGATCATTTCAGGGCCTTACACACAGTGAGTGCTGGGATTGGCTCCAGTTTTCCCACAACTCCTAACTAAACTAATTAGTTTACTGGACAGTGAATGAAGAAATGAATGAATGAATGAATGAATGAATGAATGAATGAATGAATGAATGAATGAATGAATGGAGTTAGTGAGTGATTTATATTAATTCTGCATTCAGAACCTACTGCATATTATATGTCAGTAGCAAACAGGTAACTTTCTTTGAAATAAAAACTGTAGCCTCTGGTACTGTCAAGTTCTAAAGCAAACTTCCTTTACCCCAAGCATAATGGTCTATCAGCAAGATATATTTTTTAAGCACAACTTTACTTTCTTCCTGCACTCAGTGTGCTACCAATTCTACATAGCTTATGGTATTAGAGACTATAGATTCTTGCCCTTGCCATGACCTTAACTTCAAAGTTTGTATTACCATTTACTGGAAAGTATTGGACATTCTTGCTTTCACACAGCTCACATTTGGTCACCTTTTTAGCTTTTTTTCCACTCAATATGTCTGTGGTCAGTCTGCTCTGTTTCACATAGTATTTGCTATGTGCAAAAACATGCTTATGCTGTGAGAAGTTTGCTGAACAGCAAATGAATTATAGCATAGCTCAGACCAGTGATGGGAAACACTTGCAAGCACAATTAGTATATGTCACAAATGGCATACCATATACTATATGATATTTATAATTTGCTTGTTAAAAGATTGATACAAGTCATTGCTTCAAGTATTATGTTTTATTCAGGATGCCACAAATTATATAATCAATAAGAAAGGATGGATAGAACAAGTTCTGAACTGGCAGTTTTTTTTCCACTAGAAAGAGTCAGTCCTGCAGAATGTTTTCATTCTTTTTCATTGCAGAAATTTGCAGAAGAGAATGAAGTTTTTCAGTTACTGAAAGCATTTATCAGGCAGGTATCATCATGTAACATGCTTTACACCACTTAGAATGGCAGTATATTTAAGGTCCAGCAGTTGGCAAAAGATAGAAAGAAACACCTAAGATGACACATGAAAAGGATTCAATGGATTTCTATCTGCATGTGCACAGGTTTTTATTTTGCTTGTTTTGTGTGGTGGTGCCACTCCATATCAGACCTTCTTACCAAGTAGATTGCACCTCCAATCCTGCATTCACTCAGGTATTCTGTATGGCACATTTTATCTTCCTGAACCTGCTCGTTTCTTAACTAACCCCCAACAGGCATACTGTTTGATGTTCCACACATTAATGTAATGCATTGCTATCTGCTTTATATGAATAACCCCCTTTGTCTGCCGTAAGCCTCTATACTTACTGAGAGTTTGCAGTAGTGATGACTTGAATCTTGAATACATACCTTGAGAGGACCATCCCACAAAAATCTTACAGCACAGCTTAGACTTCTTGGAAAAACCTGGCATACACTTGTTATTTATAAGGCACTGGACACTATTCAGTGTAATAGAATAAATATGTGTCTTTATAATTGTTGTTTTGTTAGTGGTGCTCCTTACTTACCTCTTATGCTCACTACTGAGGTATCCTCTGTGAGTCCTTGGTTAATGACGTGCCCATATGAAGGAGCATTTTATTCTGACTCCTGAAGCAATTGACTGGCGTGGGTCACTTAACATTTGCAATTATGTAATCTGGAATCAATAGCTTCTGTGAAGGCTGACTTCTATTCCTTAATATATTCTGCTAATCATTATAAATGAATTAGGAGTATGTGGCTGTACAACAGGCATTTCCCAACACAACTTCATGTGACTATGCTTTTATTACTTCTCAGGTAAGCTGTAAAAGAAGCATAGCTGCCAGCAACAAATTAATATATTTTGACTCTTCCCTTGCCTGTACATAATCCCATAGCAGGCTGAAGCTCTGAGCAACTGTTGCCGGATTCCACAGTTGTACTGCATAGTAATCTGATAAAAAACATTAAAAGATAAAGAGGGATATTGTGACTTTTAACCATATAATAGCCTTTGAATAAAATAAACATCTTGCATTACTTAATCTCAGCATGAAAGCAACATTTTTGTTTAAACTGATCCATCTCCAAAACAAGGAATCAATATATATATATATATATATATATATATATATATATATATATATATATATTAAAACATGAAAAATGTGCTAAATAAAAGATGCTAGATAAAAGTAACTAAGTTGTCACTATTAATTTTACGTGTTATGTGTTTATTTAGTAATAACAGACTGCAATGAAAAAAGTAGTAAGACAATCATCTTAAGTCACTCTTCTACAAGTAATTAAGTAATCTCATAATGTATGTCAGCAATTGTACCCTGAAAGAATGATATCATTTGTCAGAGAATAAAAGCTAGAGAGTTGTAATGATCACATTATTAGTAGTGAATTTGCTATACGTAATCACATATAATTTAATAAACATGAAAACAATCACTGAGAAAATATCTGCACCTTCAAAAAATCATGCTCCATAATAATGACACTGATTGCATCACACAGCAGTACTAGGCAATTTTTGCAGGGGGGCAAGACCTCGCACACACAATTGCTATATATACAGATGTGCACAAAAAGAAGGTGGTGCAATCAAACAGACCCAAAGAGAACAATAATATAAAATAAAAAGGCGTTGTGGCTGGAGAGTAAAAAACACACTTTAATTTGCAATAACGTAGCAGAATAGGTAAGCGCTTTCGAGGTTGCCCTCTTCTTCAGACCTTAATAAAACACACTTACATGTTAAAAGTTTAAATACAGATGATAGCCGATAAAAACATACATATTTACTAATGAGGCAAACCTCTTTTCTTAAAAGAGGTTTTAAGGAGACAGCACTGTTCAGGGCAGGTGGAACATAGGCTTTAAAATCAACAATCTATCTTAGCTCAATGTATTCTGTTTCATTACGTATGTCTCCCTCTCGTTGACTCTCATTCATTTTTTGTAAAACCAAAAACTTAAAATTATGATCCATACCACACTCAGATACCTACTAATTTGGGGGGGTCTGTCAGTAAAATGGGCCAGTTCTTTTTCACTATCTCACAAATTCTATTGACATCCCCAGAAAAAGTTAAACATAGCCTGTTTACAATCTGAGTACCCACACTTCCATTGTCATGTGCAGTCATAGGGGACTTATCAGAGAAATAGGGTCTCATTTTATTGTGGTCTAATAAATTCACTTCCTTCATTGCATTATTGATCTCATCAGTTCTATAGCCCCTATTCTTAAGATCTACACATAGACCATCTAGCACCTCTTCAAGATTTTCCTCATCAGTGTGCAATCTAATGCAACGAAGTACTTGATTCTTGACTATATTTCTGGTAATATGCCTAGGGTGCATACTAGAGCAATGAAGAATATTATTTTTCCTGCAGCTTTTTCTCAATAACCTGGTTAATATGTTCCCAACCATATTCTTACTCACACTAATGTCCAAGAAATCAATCTTAGCTTGAGAATATTGTAGAGAAAAAGAAAGATAGGAAGTGGTATTCCCTAAAAATCCTACAAAATTCTCTAGTTCTGCCTTGTTGCCATGCCATATGAAAAAGATATCATCCATGAAATGTTTGTAAAAAGTAACGTACTGCTTAAACATATCACAACAAAAGACCGATTATTTTTCCCAATTGGCCAGCACAATATTGGCATATGTATTGGCACACGCTGTGCCCATGGCAACCCCTACTGTCTGGAGAAAATATTCATGTTCAAAGAGGAAAATATCTTTTTCATATGGCATGTCAACAAGGCAGAACTAGGGAGTTTTGTAGGATTTTTAGGGAATACCACGTCCTATCTTTCTTTTTCTCTGCAATATTCTCAAGCTAAGATTGATTTATTGGACATTAGTGTGAGTAAGAATATGTTACATATCACATCATATATCACAGCTGCCATCAGTGTTAACTGATAGCAGCATTCAGCTTTTCTACTTTAGTTTGCTGATAGGTACACAGTTTTAAGTACTTCTTCCACTCTCCATGTGAAACAACTCTCTCTCATTTACCTTGGCCCAAGACTTTTACAGCTAGGCCGAAATACATAAATAACACAGTGAGACCTCTGGCAGTGAGAGAAAGGTATTAAAAGAGCAAAGCTTTTGGGACAGTTCCCTTCACCAGTGTTAATACAAACTGAATATCAGCTGATAAATTGAAATACTCATTTCAAATTAATCACGACACAACCCCCTCCAATGGAAATCCATACTTAATTATATCACAATTATAATTTATATAAAAATTTTTATGTGCAAACATTTCTTTTTCTGGTAGAGAGATTGAAACACTATGTGAACTATTAGATATAGTTCTAACTAGTTACGTTTTTTTTTTCTTTGAAAACCAGATCTATCATCAGGTGTCTGGTGTGGCAATGGAACTTCTGTCACCAACACCTATGCCAATGTGGCACTGAATCAATGGGAAGGTCAGCAACCCCCTAGAACATTATTCAGCTAGCATTTCTGTTTTAACCACTTTCTAGATGACATTTATCTAGTGTGGGAAGGAAGTAATTGAGACTAATGAGTTTGTCAATCATCTTGATAGTACTACTGACTTTCTGAAATTTAAATTTAACTGTTCTAAAAAAGAAATACAATTTTTAGATATTAAAATTGGGAGACAAGAGACTGAATTATATACCAGTATTTTAAGAAAGGCGGTACCAGCAAATAAGATACCTACGCAGAAGTAGTATGCATCCAGGGCACACATTTAAAGGTAGGAACACCAAAAAAATATGTAGACAGGCACAGGATATGGCACTGTATCAGAAAACAAGTGCAACTAAAAACAAAGAAGGTACTGAGCCTGCAAGGCTAGAAAGCAAGGTATAATTTATTAAACAAAACAAAAGAGCAGGTAAGCGCTTTTGCAATTTGCTAATTGCTTCATCAGACAAACCTGTTGAAAGACAACCAACATTTATACACTGCAGCAACCAAATCATGCTTGAAACCAATTAAGCAGTTCTTAAAAAGACATTAGTACATCATATATAACACCTATGCAAAAAAAGTCTAAAATGCCTAAAAATATGTATTAGATAAATAATATATATAAAATATGCATAAAAGTGTGTAATGACGCTTGTTAAAATTCCTGTTTATGTATATATAAACAATGTCCACATTCAGTGTTTCTAAGGGTGTGACTTCAGAAAAGGCTTTAGTGTGAAAGCCCATTTTAGCCTGGTGGCTTTTCAGCATCTTATTCTGGAGTTCAAAATAAAACTGGGCTTTTATGCAGATTGCAGATCAACGAATATAGTTTACTTTGCTTTCTGCCATCTGTTCTGCTTTCTATATAGGTAAGATGAACAGATGTCTAAAAGACAGAATACTTGAGCATTACAGAGACATTAACAATAAGAAAGATACAAATGCTCTAGCACAACATGTTATGCATTATGGTGTTGAACATAATTTCAGGTTTATGGGCTTATAAGTTCTAGATGTTAGCATGAGAGGTGGTGGTTTGGTTAATTGGACTGAAGGGGCAGAACAGAAATGGATTTTGCTTTTTAATGCTGAAGAAAACACCAGGCTTAAATGGGGCTTTCACACTAAAGCTTTTCTGAAGTCACGCCATTTGAAACACTGAATGCGGATGTTGTTTATATTATATACATAAACAGGAATTTTATCAAGTGTCATTACACACTTTTATGCATATTTTATATATTTTCTGTATATTAGTTATCTAATACATATTTTTTAGGCATTTTAGACTTTTTGCATAGGTTTTATATATGATGAACTAATGTCTTTTTAAAAACTGATTAACTGGTTTCAACCATGGTTTGGTTGCTGCAGTGTATAAATGTTGGTTGTGTTTTAACAAATTTTGTCTGATGAAGCGATTAGCAAATCACGAAAGCGCTTACCTGTACTTTTGTTTTGTTTAATAAATTATACTTTGCTTTCTAGCCTTGCAGTCTCAGTACCTTATTTGTTTTTAATCACACCTTTAAAGGTATTATTAAAAGTCAGCTGATGAGAGTCAGCAGACTAAACACTAACACACAGGTATGCAATGAACAGATGGCTGTTATGTTAGAAGAGTTTAAGGCTAGAGGAAATGATGATAATTTATTTGGAGAATTAACACAGCAGGTTATTAAGGATAGGCACGGAGCAGCAAAACCCTATTTCATGAATACTTCTGATGAAGAAGGTGTAAGAAGTAGGGGTCAAAGGGATTTGAGTATATACTATGTTACAAGTTTTAATAGGAAAACTGATAAAGTTAAAAGGTTATTATCAGTAATTGATAGATCTTACATGCACTACCTGATTTAAAGCAGTTCATTGGCAATAGACCAAAGTTTGCATATAGGAATTGTCATAATTTGGAACAGCATCTTTCTTATAAAGATCTGAATATTTTAGAAAACCCTAGTCTTAGCAGGAAACGTAATAATTGTTCTTGCTATAAATTTATTCTCACTAATAATGAATTTGTACATCCCAGTACTAGGAAGAGATCTGAATTTAAATATTTTGTGACTTGCAATACAGCAAATATGGTTTATTTAGCTACATCTGTTGCATGTTCTGGTTTTTATATAGGGAAGAACAATAGGAAGCTTAAAGAACAAATAATTGAACACCAATCTAATATACACAGGAATGTTATCACTAATTCCCTTGCTAAGCATGTCTTAGATTGTGGTCCGGAGCACATATTTAAATTAGGGTTGTTCAAATATTGGCTAAGAATCTAAGGGGAGGTGATATTAGTAATAAACTAGAAGTGATTGCATATAACTGGAATGTACGGCTGGAAGCTGATCGTATACCAGGTCTGAACATCGAAGTTAGTGTTAAGCCGATTTTAAAGAAAAAACAGATGATGTTCAGATGGTATGTCTGAATGCACATTTTATTATTGGAATTTATATCATTTTAATTTTTATTGTATATATATATATATATATATATATATATATATATTATTATAAGGGAAAAATATATCTTTAAATGTGTATTTCTTTCAATTATAATCGTGTTATAATTAAGTATGGATTTCTATTGGGTGTTTGTATCTTGTGATTAATTTGAATTGAGTATTTAAGTTTGTCAGCAGATATTCAGTTTGTATTAACACTAATGAAGGGAATTATTAATGCATTTTTTGGCATTTGAGAGTGCAGTAGTTTTGTTATTTCTGGATTTGCTTTGTACCATTGACTCTATTTACCCTGTTCCTGTGATTCAGTGGTGTGTAGTCAGAAAAAAGGTCACAGCAGAGCAAATTTAA
Source organism: Protopterus annectens (assembly GCF_019279795.1). Lineage (NCBI taxonomy): Eukaryota > Metazoa > Chordata > Ceratodontiformes > Protopteridae > Protopterus > Protopterus annectens. The sequence continues at coordinate 450,735,255 of NC_056745.1, forward strand.
ATCTAACCCTGTCCATTATTTAAAGTCTGCACAAGAAGAATTGTAGAGTGACAGGCTGGAAGGAGCACTTAATAAGGCAAGTTCCTTTATATCAATGACATTGCACTTATTATTATTAAAAAAGGTAATCCTGGCATTTAGTTCTCTTAGTTTCTGTTGTCTGTAAGGGTCTAGATGGAGCATAACATGTTATTGTACCCTTTGTACAGACATGGCTGATTAACAGTTGAATAATCTGAGTTCATCTCTTATTTTTTCCTCCGATGACTGTGCTTGCCTGAGAAGTTCTAACACATCATGCTGACATAATGCTGCTCCCACCATGATGTTTTTACTGTACTATGGTAACCTGAGCCTGAAACCATCATGTAGCTGAGGTCAGACTAAGGTCTTCCTCAGTGGAAGGTTATTTGATCTGCTCAATGTGACCATCTTAGACATCCCTGCACTGCATTTCATTATTTGACTAGAGTAGTACATTTCTTTCTTCATTTCTGTTGTGTCTCATAGTGTACCTGTGTGCGTGTGTGTGTGTGTGTGTGTGTGTGTGTGTGTGTGAGTAAAACTACACCCCCCCACAAACACACACCAGATATACACACATGCATGCATGCGTACGTACAAATATACATACACTTGTATCTTAAGGAATGCCTAATTTAATATATTTGAAACTGTAGCACAATTAAATAAACTAATGTTTCAGTAAAGTCACAGCATCTACATGATAAATTATGCAAATTACAAAAATTGAATAAATAACAAAAACAGTTAAAGTATTGTATAAGTGAACTCTTTTATAATTTTTCATTCTTCAAGCTACCAGGCACATCTACACCTTCAGGCTATTTAGTGAATATATTAAATTTCACTGCACATTTCTAATAGTTATTTAGTCTAAAGAATACTACAGATATGCAAAACAAAGCATTATTTAACCTGTTTAATCAGTGGCTAAAATAGCTACAGTTTTCAAAATGTTCTATACTTTTAATAATTATTTTTCTATATTTTACAGACTGCAGTTCTTAATGTCATTTTGAATATTATAAAAGCATAGCTAATTGTTTATTTAACATAAAGGAATTTCACTGGTACCCTTGTAATAGGACAAGAAGTAAAACAACATGGTAAATGCAGCAGCAGCACCAACTGTGTACATTAGGGTGGGATGGTTGGGTGAAAGGTGGAGAACAGGAATTACTTACAAGGTACATTGAATGCAGTTACATAATATGGGTCAGAAGCAGTAGAGAGATCATCAGAATCTGGGGTGACAGACAAAGATGGGGTAAAAAAATCAAATAAATGAATACATAAAAACTGTAGGTAGGAAGAATACTGCAGACACTTAAGAACTTCAAAACTTCCAGTTGGGGAAGAACTAACCTGAGGCCGTGGATTCCTTTTAAAATACAACTTTATTTCTTCAACATGCAGCAAGCAGAGGAGTGCAATTGAATCAAGCAGTTCAGTTGTTAAAAAGTAATTTAGCAATCAACAAAACTTACAAGTGTGATCAGTCCATTTCTTTTTCTTTTAGTGCTTTTGTTTGTTAGACTATACATAATTGAACTTCATCAGAATGGTTTTAAATAAAGTACTGTAATTTCTTACATTTATATTGCCTGAGAGTGTAACTAGGGAGGGGGTGGATGTGTACTTTGAAGGAATGTGTTGTGTTGATACCTCCTATCTAATCCATTTCAGCATACTTTTAATGCTAATGTAGCCATTACGCCCTGGCTTTTTGTCTGCATGGAGCAAGATTTGCCATTTTAACACTTTAATTTCCAGTATTGGACTGAGATCTCCAAAAAAGAGATTTCTCTGTTCAATGGCAGCAATTCTGTAGTCTCTGTGTGTGGGCCAAGCTCTGCTATGTTTGGCTAGAGTATTTCTCTCGTCTTGTAATCCTATGACCTGAAAGTATTCCCTGATCCTGTCCTTATTGGTTTATGTCTTTGGGTGTGGAGGGGCTCTGCCCAATCTGTGTGGTGGTTTCAAGGGTGTACTTCAGATTGCATGACCTTTTGCAGCTGATGAACAAGGGTGCTGTCCCAAGTAAAGGGGTCAGATCAGGGATGCTTTCAATAATCCTCCAGTGTTTTCTAAGGATTTCCCTGAATGTGGTTGCATCCACAGAAATGGGGATTAGGAATCTCGGTGTGCTTTCTGGAGGTTTGGGGTAATGGTGTGAACCTACTTTGAAGAATGGATGGGTACTTGGTGTCCTTGTTTTGGACCACAAATTGAATTTGGGAATTTAGGATGTGGTCCGGATATTGCCTCTCTAGGAATAAATGTTTTAACAGAGAACATTCTTTGAGAAAGGCCTGGTCATTGCTAGTGATCCTGCTAATGCTAATGCACTGTCCCTTAATGATGTTTTTTTTTCATGAAGGGAGGGTGCTGACTTTGGTAGTCAAGGTAGTTGTTTCAGAATGTTTCTTTTCTGTACAGGTTGGAGCTAATGGTTTTCATTTTGGTGTCTAAGGAAATGGTGAGATCCAAGAAATGGATTTCCATGCCCTTGCCAGACAGGCTGAACTCCAAGAACTGTATGCTGGAATCTATTTTACAAAGAAAAAGCTCCAATTCTGTGTGGGTGCCCTCCCAGATAAAAAAGATATTGTCTATGTATCCTTTGTATAGATTAACTTTTTCAAACCCTTTAATGTGAGTGAGTGTTGGCCTTCCTAGGAACTGAGCACATGGTTAGCAAAGGCCGGTTCCATTTTCACGCCCATGGCTACTCCTCGTGTTTTTTGGTAGATGTCCTTTTGGACCTTGAAAAGTTGGTGTTAAGCACCAGGGAGGTGAGTTCCATAAGTCCCTTAATCCTTTTTCTTCTTAGTCTGGTTTGTTTCCTCAATAAGCTACTGACTAGCTCAGTGCCTGCCTTATGTGGGATGCTTGTGCACAGGGCCACAATATCCAGGGTGACTAGGGTTTGGTTCTGGCCTGTGACTTTGCACTTGGAAAGTGCATTCAAGAATAGCTGGGAGTCCTTCAGGTAAAATTCCGAATTTGGGTGATGGGATTAAAATACTGTCAAGCAGTTCGGAGATGAACTCCATTTTGGTTTTCCCAGATGAGATGATGTGCCTAAAGGAGGATTCTGAGCATTCTTGTGGATCTTAGGGATCCCAAACAACTTTCCTAGGTGGGGGTGGCTGACTTGCATGTATGCTAATTCCTCGGAGGAAATGTACCCTTCCTGTAGTATACTGACTAATGTTCTCTCATAGTGTCTATATATTAATTACAAAATACTGTATGATGAAGAGTGCCTTGGAGCAAGAGGTTCTCTGATTCAATTCTTGGCTGAGGTGCCTTTGATGATGAGTCTATATGTCCTCCGAGTGTTTGTCTGGGTTTTTTGTGGTACTCCGGTTATCTCCCTCATTCTGAAGACATGCAGTAGGTGGATTGGAAAATCTAAACTGCTCATAGGTATGAGTCTTTGTGTCTGTATGTGTGGTATGAAAGAACAACCGTGGCATGGCTAACCATTCACTTGTGTGATCACTGGATACAATGATTGTCACCGAGGAAGTTACAGCTCAACCCCATGTGCAAAAATGGGAAAAGAGGGTTTTAAATGGACTGAGTGTATGACAAAGATATTTAGCCAAGGCTGGGAAAAGGGGGTTTTAAATGGACTGAGCGTATGACAAAGATATTTAGCCATGGCTGGGAAAAGGGGGTTTTAAATGGACTGAGTGTATGACAAAGATATTTAGCCATGGCTGGGAAAAGGGGGGTTTAAATGGACTGAGTGTATGACAAAGATATTTAGCAATGGCTGGGAAAAGGGGGTTTTAAATGGACTGAGTGTATGACAAAGATATTTAGCCATGGCTGGGAAAAGGGGGTTTTAAATGGACTGAGTGTATGACAAAGATATTTAGCCATGGCTGGGAAAAGGGGGTTTTAAATGGACTGAGTGTATGACAAAGATATTTAGCCATGGCTGGGAAAAGGGGGTTTTAAATGGACTGAGTGTATGACAAAGATATTTAGCCATGGCTGGGAAAAGGGGGTTTTAAATGGACTGAGTGTATGACAAAGATATTTAGCCATAGCTTGGAAAAGGGGGTTTTAAATGGACTGAGTGTATGACAAAGATATTTAGCCATGGCTGGGAAAAGGGGGTTTTAAATGGACTGAGTGTATGACAAAGATATTTAGCCATGGCTGGGAAAAGGGGGTTTTAAATGGGCTGAGTGTATGACAAAGATATTTAGCTATGGCTGGGAAAAGGGGGTTTTAAATGGACTGAGTGTATGACAAAGATATTTAGCCATGGCTGGGAAAAGGGGGGTTTAAATGGACTGAGTGTATGACAAAGATATTTAGCCATGGCTGGGAAAACGGGGTTTTAAATGGACTGAGTGTGTGACAAAGATATTTAGCCATGGCTGGGAAAAGAGGGTTTTAAATTGACTGAGGGTATGACAAAGATATTTAGCCATGGCTGGGAAAAGGGGGTTTTAAATCGACTGAGTGTATGACAAAGATATTTAGCCATGGCTGGGAAAAGGGGGTTTTAAATGGACTGAGTGTATGCCAAAGATATTTAACCATGGCTGGGAAAAGGGGGTTTTAAATGGGCTGAGTGTATGACAAAGATATTTAGCCATGGCTGGGAAAAGGGGGTTTTAAATGGACTGAGTGTATGGCAAAGATATTTAGCCATGGCTGGGAAAAGGGGGGTTTAAATGGACTGAGTGTATGACAAAGATATTTAGCCATGGCTGGGAAAAGGGGGTTTTAAATGGACTGAGTGTATGACAAAGATATTTAGCCATGGCTGGGAAAAGGGGGTTTTAATTGGACTGAGTGTATGACAAAGATATTTAGCCATGGCTGGGAAAAGGGGGTTTTAAATGGACTGAGTGTATGATAAAGATATTTAGCCATGGCTGGGAAATGCGGGTTTTAAATGGACTGAGTGTATGACAAAGATATTTAGCCATGGCTGGGAAAAGGGGGTTTTAAATGGACTGAGTGTATGACAAAGATATTTAGCCATGGCTGGGAAAAGGGGGGTTTAAATGGACTGAGTGTATGACAAAGATATTTAGCCATGGCTGTTGACTATTTGGAGAATTTCTTCTGAATCTCCATTTCTCTAAAGCCTTTTATTGCCACTCTTACGTTTATAGGTTTATACTAGGCAATTGTCTAGTAGGTTGTACCATTAGAAATAAACTTACTGAAGTGTTAAGTATTATTTCTACAGTTCTTAACATGGTTTAAAAAATGTTTTATGGTTGTTTGCTGAGGGTAGCAATTATTAGTCCATACCTGGCGTTACAAGTTTTGACCATATAGCTGAGATCGTTGTCAAACCTTTTAAGGTTACTTACAGAATGAAGACATTTAAGACGATTCTTTCATGCCAGAAGTTTTTTTTTTAATTTTGGTCCTATAATTTGCTGACACTGTGGGGTCACTAAAGTGAAATGAAATTTGCCATAAAACTTGTGATGAATGGAGAAAGATGCTTCAGTGCAGTAGTTAAGGTGGAAGTAAACATTAGAGTTGCCAACTTTTCATGTCAAAAATTCCGGACATGTACATAAAAGCAAAATGTGATACCCCCCCCCCACGCATGTGCCCCCCACACACATGAGGTACCCCCCACATGCAGCCATTCCGGTGTCATGTTACTTGGCTATCTCTCCATTTCTCCCCAGTTGCCATAAATACTGTTCATAACTCTGTGTGCATACTGTTTTCTGCTTTACTTCTACAATGATTACAGATACTTGGATTTAATGTAAAACTTTTATTTTGAATTTTACAGCACAAACACTAATAGACATTTGCTAAACAAGCAATACAGTCTCTCATAAACAGACATAGCTTTAATACTTCTTTGCCTTTAAAACTCACATTCACTGAAACAGCATTGAAACCTACATTCAAAGAAAATGCATCTGGCCAGTGATAGATTAAGTTTACCTTTGGGGTTTTTTCAAATCATAGGCCCCTTGCACACATTTTTAAAGTCAAGCAAAAGTTCTTTGATTCACCTTCCTGATTATATTAAATTTTAATACATAATAACAGCTAGCAGACATGAATTAGCAGCCATCACAACTTTAAGACTGGTACGCTCATGCTCATGTAGAATCTCTAATGAAACAACACTGGAATATTACTGATATACTTAAATAGCAGAATTGCTCTAATCATAATAATGTCAAGTTATATGAAACTGCCCCAGTGTAAGGTAGGAGTTAATATGGGTGCCAGAAGCTGCTGAAGGGTGAGAAGGGAGAGAGGGCAAGAGGAGCACTTACTGATTTAAAAAGCATAGCATTTTTAAGCTATTTGCTACAGTAACAGAAGCCTATAACTGATAGAAGCTGTATAGTGTCAGTACGAGATGAATTAACAATGACAGCAGCATAAAAATTTCATGTAAAAATGCAAGTAAAGGTAGCACTGAACCTGGTTGTTGTATTATCAAGTAGCATCAGTGATGAGATTAGCACAGCATGGCATTTGAAACCATCCATTGCTTTAGCCTATATCATGGTCTGTTGCTGACAGAGGTTTATGAAGCCTTCCTCAGTAAGTTGTGGGTTTGAGTAAGCCAGTCATAATATCATCATTTACAATTTGGAATAAGGCAATTAATCCAGGCAGAAATGTTTAACACAGGGTGCATTTTCGCAAAAGCTAACTAAAATTCCCAGAAGCACACAACTGAGAGACCTAAATAAGCTGCAGCCTAGTGATGGAGATAAGCTAAAATGTCAGGCTGTAATATGATCATAGATATTAAAGGCACTTTTTTGTTAGGGTACCCATCGCCTCAACCATTACATACTTGGTAGAAATGACTTGCAGCAAAAACACTTTGTACTGTGCAGATCTATATTCCTCTTATGAGGTCTGTAAACAACCAGTGCCAAACTACAGCAGCACAAGCTTTCTGAAACATTGGATTTACAAGTAAGAGTATTAGAGTAATGATATACTCTTGAATGATGATATAAAAATTTACTCCTGGAATAATAAGGACTTTTTGAAAATATTACTAAATAATATTAATATTACGAAATATTACGAAATCTATGGACAGTTTCTTGGTTTCATCTAATGGTACAGTGGGTGCCTTGAATGTTAGTAATGGAATAGGCAGAGAAGATGTTTCCGTTCCTGAAAGAGCTTCAGCAATGTATAATAAATGGCAGCAGGACAGAAAACTGTGGCAGCAAAATCCGTTTGCTAGAATTGGCAGGAAATCGGATGCTACAGTTGCTCCTGATATTCAAGAACTATTTTCTCAAATAGAGAAATTGTTATACAAAGAAACATCTGTTTTTTTGAATCTTCAAAGTTTACAGCGGTATGAGGAGTTGGACATTACTCCTCGGGGTCTACGAACTGTCAAAAGTCCATCGACTCCGTTTGATCTGATGAATGCCGAGGATAAACAGTTCCATGACAGATGGATACAAGCTGCACATCGGTGCAGTAGAGACTGGGTTCGTATATTAATAGAAAGAGACAATCTAAAAAAACAGAAGTTAAGGGAAGAAATCAAGAATCTATGTGTGGAAATCTGTAATAAAATCAAAAATGAGGACTTACAACAGTTTCTAATGCAAACAAATCAGCAATTATTGGACTATGAGTCAGATTTAATAGAACGGAAGAAAAACAAGTTGCATAGGGATTTGCGTGATTACGACAACAAGAGGGCGTTCCTATTTAACACCAAAGGGAACCGGAAGCGAGTACAATTCGAACGAGCGGAGCATAATGGCGTGGCAGGAGGAAAAGGGCAAGTTTCAGCTGAAAGTGGTTTATCACACACGGAAGAAGACTCAGATGCCGAATTATTTCCAGCACTCCCCAATCCAGGAAACAGCAAGGGACTGGAATGTTTTCAAAATGTTCACTCCAGTCGAAAGCGGAGTTGGAATGGACAGGGACAACAGAGGGGAGGGTTTGGGAATCAGCGGTATCACAAAAGGGGTAAATGGTACTGATTTTCACAACGAGTTGGGATGTCCATTGAACTGTGAGTATGTAGTTAATTTGTCAGGTATTGAACTAACAGAAAATGATAGAAATGTACTAAATAAGGGGTTAAAATTTATTCCAACTGTTCTACCTAGAATTCACATGTTAAAGGCTGATGTTTATAATTTTGCTAGAAAGTTACACCTTATGGATTTTTTTAAAAATAACAAGGATGTAAATATTGAAAATGAAGGAAATGAATTTATAGACCTTAACATAACTAGTACAGAAGATGAGTTTTTTTCTTGTGACTCTGAATTAAATAGTAGAGAATATAATGAATTGGATACAAGTAAAATTATGGTAAAAAGTTCGTTTACACCTCCATATCGCAATGACAATATTAAATACTTATATAAATCATTGTTACATAATTTGGAAGCAGATTTTTATTATTTTAAGCAGTATCAAGCTCAAATTAATTATAATTTACATAAAGAAGAATGGAATAGCTTGATAAACTTGGGACAAAATGACAACATGGTATTTAAACCCTCGGATAAAGGGGGAAAATTGGTAATAATGAATGTCATCCAATACTTGGATATGTGTTATACACATTTAAAGAAAAATGAAGTATATGAAAAAATCGAAATATCTGAATATGTGGATGCACAGAGAAAATATGAGTATATTATAGATAAAGGATATAGATTAAGACATTTTTCTTATAAAGATGTGAAAGAAAAATTTAATATAAATAAACCAAGAATGCCATGTTTTTATTGTTTACCCAAATTACATAAAAATGAGTTTCCCCCACCGGGACGTCCCATAGTTTCAGCCACTGATAGTTTTTTACATAAAATTTCTATTTTTTTACATACATATTTAGCATCATATGTATATAAATTGCCATCATATATTAAGGATGTATTTTCTCTTATTAATTGTATAAAAACTATAAGATGGGAAGAAAGTATGTATTTTGTGGTGATAGATGTAGTGAGCTTATATACAAGCATAAAACATGAGGATGGACTGTTGGCTGTTAAGCAATGTATAGGTGATACAGTTGTTGCTGATTATGTGTTAGAATTGTTACACATGTGTTTAAACAATAACATATTTGAGTTTAACGGAGAAATCTATAGACAAAGGCAAGGAACAGCCATGGGGGCTGCATTTGCTCCCAGTTATGCCAATATTTTTATGGGTATATTTGAGAAAAAATATATATATGCCAATTCTTTTTATAAAAAATATGTCTATAGATATTTCCGTTACATTGATGATTTGTTGTTTGTATGCAGGGGAGGACAAGATAGTATTCATCAGTTTTTGATGGAAATAGAGAATAATAATATGAATATAAAATTTGATGGATTACAAATGGGCAATACAGTACAATATTTGGACATTACTTTAAAAGGACATAATAATTTATTGATAGAACATCAAATACATAGGAAGTTTCAGGGTTCAGGTTCGGTGTTGTATGGCACTAGTTACCATCCACCACATGTAATTAAATCTATTCCTTACACTGAATTTAATAGAGTGAAGCGACTATGTAGTAACCCTAACATGAGGGAGAAAGAATATCTGTTAAGTTATAATAAATTTAAGAACAGAGGATATTCTGAGAATGAATTAAAAAACAGTCTTAAAAAAATTAAGAATAATTATAAAAATGATAGTAAGTGCAACAACTGTAATAAGAAAGAAATAAAAGATATGGTTTATTTTGTTTCAACATATTCTGTACTGTCTGAACAAGTTAAGACACGAGTTATGTTCAGCTGGAATGTTCTTAAAAAGGAACTGGAATTTCTGAACAATAGTGGGCTTAGTTTCTCTTATAGTAGAGGAAGGAATGTTCAGGATTTCATAGTACATAGTCGATTTAAAACACCTAGGATGTTAATGTACAAACAAGTGCAATATCAAGGTACTAAAAAATGTGGAAAGTGTACTATATGTAAGTATATAGTTCCACAGTTCAAAATTATTAATGGAATTGCTTTTGATACTAAAGGAACTTTTAATTGCAAATCAGAACAAGTTATTTATGGTATAGAATGCCCGTGTGGTAAATTTTATATAGGAGAAACCAAAAGAACGTTGTGTTGTAGGTTAAAAGAACATGTTAGAGATATTAAAAATCAGAAAGAAAGTAGCCCTTTAGCAGTACATTTTTATAAGTATCATAATAGTAAACCTGACAATTTAAAAGCCACAGTATTGGATAAAGTTAATAATGAAGTATATTGTAGTGAACATCATGTAAAACAAATATTAAGGAGAAAGGAATTATGTCTTATACTAAAATTTAATACTTTAAATCCAAATGGACTGAACCATGATTGTTCTTGGAAAAGTTTGGTATAAGCTTATAACAAAATGTATATATTCTTTTTAGTATAGATGTTTTTTAACATTTTTTTACTGCTTGTAGTTTGTCTTCTTCTTAATTGGTAATTAATTGATAGAAATTACTTGATTGTTAGTAGAGGTGTGTCTTTTGAAATGTATTTAAAGTGAGTATTCAGTGTTGTGGAATTTTTACTCTGTAAAGGCAAGTTCTGCCGAGGCGCTAGAGAAAATTATTTGTGGAGAAGAAGTTATTGTGCTTTTTTACCTTCGAGTGGATTAAATCAATTTTCAGAAGTGCAGTGGAGTTTTTCCTTTTGTGGTAATACAAATCGTATTTCTATCTTCATTTGGTGGTTTTTGCACTTTTTGAAAATATATTTTGAACATTAGTCTCACCTGGCCTTGTGCGCAGATGTTAAACACTTACAGTCAGAACATGGATACTGTGGCCTTCTGACAGGTCTTCTAAAGAAGTTTACAATAAAAAAAAATCAGGGAATTCAGATAGAATTTTGGGGAGACACACTTATTAATGACATTCCAACTCCAAGTATTTGAATGCATTTCAGTTCTAAAGTACATGTCAGAACAATGTTTGCATTGGTAGATAGAGTCCAGTACTTTCATACACACCCTGTATGCAGTAACAGAAATGACACAAACACATTGCCCTCAACAAGCCTTATTATTTTTGATAGTAATGATCTGATGACAGTAACAGCACCACTTGTCAGACTGTGTGTTAAATTTATAGTTGTAAACATTTTGCCAATAAGCATTGAAACAAAACACATGAACCAATAATGACAAAACTGCCCAATTCAGAACATTTCAACCATAAATGGCCACTCATACTTCTGTCATTAAAATCCACCAGTATCAGTCAATATGCACAATCTCTGCAGAAGTAAAACATCATCTAAATAATTCCCCATTAAAGAGATCTGCAACTAATGAAAAGTTGCTGCTAGCAAACAATTTTATATTTTCAGTGTTTCATCTACAAATCAATGCATGCTGCCCTTGAAGAATTGATTGCCTATGTTACGTTAAAAAATGGTAAGCTGCCGGTAATATTGCAATAGGAAATGGATGGCAAACTGAAAACAGGTTCATAGTTACTACTAGGCATCATAGGAGGACATACTCAAGACTGCAGCACCCTGCCCCATTAAAATACAACACTGTATGAGCTTGAGCAATCCATCTATATGCTGTGGGAGCAGAGCCCACACCCACAGCCTTCTAGATTAATATACAACAAGTATGCATTGAAAAGAGGAGTCTTACCTCAGTTAAAGGTTAAAGCTGAGGGGAAAAAAAATGGAACTTGCATGTGCCGCAGTTGGATTAGAGAAGACTCAGAGCAAACACCAGCCGGACTCGTGCTTTGCCTGGGGCTTTTCAGCATACAGTCCAAACGTCTTCTTTATAATTCAGATTCTGTGACCATGGAAGACAGTGAGTAGACAGATGTAAACAGTTGCAAAGACACTGTTTTTGTCTTCTGCACCTGGATGCAAAGGACGTTCTTAAAGAAGAACGCCCCTAAAAAAAAAAAATAATTTTTTTAAACTAAAAGAAAATGTGCATAGTGCCCCATTTTGTCAGGACAATACAGGCATTTTCCATTCTTCCAGACAGTGTCCCTTAATTCTGGACAGTCTGGAAGAATTCTGGACGGTTGGCAACCCTAGTAAAAATATGTCATATGAGTGGTGCTCTTGTTATAGGGTCCCAGGGAGAGAGAAAAGCTTTCAAATTTCTTAGGTTGTGAGAGAGGGCTGGAAAGTTGGCCTTAGAAAAATTCCCTAAATATGGTGGGATTAGTTGCTATCTTAGTGTGGGTTATTAGGGAAAATATGATAGTGTGGTGTTCAGATTTGATCACAAAAGGCCAAACCTTTGATGTGGGTAATAAGCAATCACAGTACACTACATAAGAAACAGCTTAACAATGCAGGCACAGAGATAATACAAGCAGGTTTATTTATTTATTTTTATTTTTTTATTTCTATGATATTATAAGCAGGGCCTTGAACATGATAATGCAAAAAGCATTTTAATAGTATAAAACATGATAAAAGTGCAAAGCATATCAGCTTTGGAGGCACATATGAGCAAGTCTAACAGCACAGTAAGTTATAAAGCAATATGATAGTGCAAAACAAACAACTCTGCAAAGCAAACCCAGTTTTATAGTAAAATTACAGGATAAGGCAGTAATAGTAGAAAAATATTGTTTTGTTTTTGGCCTAGAAAAGTTAAAAATAATCAAAGGAATCTAATGTTTACCTGGATGTGGCAAAAAGTTTGTGCTAAATAAAAAAATAACATTTATATTTTTATTCTCTGTTGTTTCTGTTCAGCATACTATATTTACATACATTTTCTAAGGTAATTTCATAACTGAAATATTTGCAGTCCTATTACGTCTGAAACCAACATGTTTTATTGGACTGAAGTCTTGGCTGCAGAATTTAGATGGACACTGCTTGACACAGGCATCTTCACAAAAGTAAGGACAGTTACTTCATTTCCTGCACTTCTGAGCATTTTGTTTTGCCCTGGGATTTTGTCGGTTTAATTAGCATTTATCTGCCTCAGTGTACATAAACTTGCTGAATTCGATCAAACTTCATTGCAGCACACATTCATTTTTCAATGTTCTGACCCTTTTGTTGTTCTCCATTTCTTCCTCCTTCCTTGTTCATCTTCATTACATACTTTTTTAATGCTTAATAAAGCCAGTAAAATATATGCAGCAAAATGATGACTATTCTTTTTTATCTTTATAGCAATGAGTGCCTATTTTATCATAATATTTATGCGTCTAATTAAATTATTAAAGATTGCATACATGCTCTAATATTTGATTAATGGAACTGTGATTGCAGCACCAGATATTTTCTAGAGCAAAATAAATATTTTTAAGTATAATTCCCTGGGGTTTGTACAGCACTAAACAAAATTGGGGGTTAAAGAAAAATCAGATTTATACAGTACAAAGAGAAAAACATTCTGACTTGATTGATGTGTGAGAGCTAAAAAATATTGAGAAATGAAAGTGCTTCATATTGTAGACCACTAATGTTTGATTGCATTCATGAGTAAGCTTTGCCTTTGTGCATAAAATTTCATTACATTCTTAGTAATGAGATGATATTTTCAGAATAGGTAAAGAAGGAAAGACTGCAGCCTAATAACTATGAGCAATATGTCATTTTTGATGGCAATTAATGTTTCATAAAACAGAAAAATTAGTAAGTGTTGTCCTGTCTGCTAGTGAATCGCATGGCTAGATTTAATGGCATCCAACCATCTTATTTTATGTTGCATTGCACCTTTTATGTTCCTTGCAGAAGAGAAGATAATTTTACAAGTACAGGTAGCAATACATTATGCCAGAGCTTTGAATTTTCTTAGAGAAAACATTTACAAAACAAAGTAAAAATTCCTCAGAGTTTGTAGAAGAGCAATGCAAAACAATTTAATAAAAACAAATGAACTATGATTATTGGTCTTGTTTCAGGTTCATATAATTTTAAAATATGAAGAAAATATTTATTTACAGTTTTGATTTATTTCTCTTTCTTCCTATATAGCACTTACATTTGGTTATCCTACACTCTGATGAGTTTAATTTGTGACAGTGCCATTAGTGTGATTTCTTTTGATCATGGTTTATCAAAACCATATCCCCCTTTATTGTGTAATCCAGTGGTACGTTGAAGAGAGGCTTTTCACTTTTCCCTCCTCAGTGCAACCATGGAGTTAGTATATATTTATCTCTCTATACAAATGAATGGGTCAAGCATGAGTGTATCCCCCAGCATACACACATGTACCACACATGCACTTATGCACTCACATACACACTCTATGTCAGATTACCCCATTCCTCATGATATAATGTTAACTAATTCAAGTTTTCCTTGTAAATGATATAGATAATCATGACATAATTAAATTATATTAAAAATGAATCAGTCAATGACGTAAATTCATATTTCAAATTTTCTCCGTAGTTCTAATTTGGCATTTCAAATAAAGCACATTTCCAGATAGACCTTAAGTTAAATGATACAGAAAGAAGTGACAAATTCCTGGTGATAAATGCATTCAAATTTGTAATTGGCAGACAACTATTCATTATTTGCCATAAAGTAAATTAAATCAGTACATAAATGCTAGGTTCAGTTGTGGCAAGTAATTAAATACCAGTGTTAGTAAAAAAACATTTGGCCATTACTTGCCTGTGTTTATGACTTATAACCACAAAGCTCTTTTCAAGCATAAAGTTCAATGAGCTTTAATGAGCTTTGGACATGCTTTCAAAAGAAATTTGTTGTCACAGGCACTAATTTGTTTTCAGATAGAACTTCTAATACTGAACATTTTAAATTATGCTTTCTAGTAACATCAGTGCAATGCTTTACCAGTCTGTTTGTTTGTTTAAAATGTTTGATGTTCAGCAAATGTTCCTGTATCCTAGTCATAAAAGGCCTGAAAGTTTTCCAAAATACAAAAATGAATTACAGTTATTTTGTTGCATAATTCACACCTTTCATTTCTTATTTATTTTTTAATATTTAGTAGGCAAGTGGTCTGAACAGACTGGCACTTTTCAGACATCACTTAGCTTGCATTAATTTAAAGTAAAGTTAACACACAACACAACTACTGAGCAGTTGATTATATAGCATTAATAACCATTGATATCCAACATAAATAGCATCTAAATAAGAACTAGCTATGCTCATGTTCGACTCCTGGGACGGTGTACCGACATGTATATCATAACCAGAAATCTGCACTCATTCTACTCCTGGTTATGTCCACCCATACTAGTACATCACAACTGATGCACTCTCATCCAGTACTTAAAATCTTGTAACTATAGTCGTCTTTTATTTGCTTCTATTCAATTATTTTCATATTTCACCATTTTCCTTGCATTTATCTTATCTAACATAACTAATCTTTTCTCGTATACTCATTTTTCTTTCTTTGATACATAAGTATTTCTGTATACTCTCTACACATGTCCCTTTCCTATGCCTGTATTGATAGGGGTAGGTTTAGCATAATGGTTAAGGTCTTCACCTCATAAACACAAGATACAAGGTTTGATTCTGACCTTGGGATATTGGCTAGACTTAAAATAGCTATTTGGGGTACTTAACCTAGAAATCTCCTTATACTCATTCTCTGTTCTCTCTCTCTATTCTCACCTTTCTCAGTGTCTTTCATCTACAGACTGTATAATTTTCAACCTGCCTTTAGAGACTTTTACCATTGTTAACTGACACACCTTGTTCCCATTCTATAAAAAATGCAATAGTCCTGAAAAATGCTAAATTGTAAAGCTACTCCTGTATAGAACTGTTAACGTACTTCAAAGTCTCTAAATGATGAAAAAATCTTCTTGATTTGCAATCAGTATTATATAAAGTCTATGTAATTTATATATCTATATCTATCTATATATATATATATATATATATATATATATATATATATATATATATATGTAAAATCGTAAAACTGTATGCAACTTCATGTGAAGATTTTCTCCCTGGGTCTCCACTGAAAATGGGTTTTTGTCCAGTCAGACTTTCCCAGTAAACAAAGATAAAATAAAAATAATAAAAAAAAATAATAAATATATTATTGTATCATTAACTGTCCAACTGTACATAAATATTACAGGTTAGTTTCAGCAGTAATTTATAGTAACAAATTAACTAGTGTAAATCATCAAATTCCAATGGATAACTGGCAGTCAGCATCCTTACTTAGGAAACTAGTTTGACATTAATGGGCTGGAAAATTCAACACCTTATTCTGAAAGGAAAGTAGATACTTTAAAATCTTCTGAGCTCATTTCTAAACATAGATATGGGATGGAAAATATGAATGTTCTTTAAATCTTATTCCCTCTGTGAGTAGCTTGCAGGTCAACAAGACTAATAGAAGTGCGACTCCGTGAACAATAGGAAGTAAGTTTGCTTTTGGCAATGAGTGGAGCTGGTGTTGTGCTCTTGTGGCGTTTCCTGTATACACACTGATTTGTGCATGCCACATTCATTGTATGTTTTTTTTTGCAGAGAATGATGTAATTATTGACTCCCAGGTTCCTGGCATAGAGGGATGGAGTAACAAGTACCCAGAGGAGCCAGGAAGGGCTGGTGGGAATGAAAAAGCTTTCTTCAGATTCACCAGTTTAGGGAGGAGAGATGTTTCCACCCATGACTGAACACATCCATTGTGATAGAGATGGTGCCAGATGTTTCCACCCATGACTGAACAGATCCAGATGGGGCTGGTGCCAACATTTTGTAGCAGATTGCCATTAACATTTTGACACTGAAAGGACAGCCAGTGCTAACTGATGTTATATGCAGTGACACACATGACTTCAATAGCTATACCAAGTTTGACTATAAAAAAAAAATCTGGCTTACAGGACTGTGAGTGTGATGCTTCCAACTGCTCTGTTGCACCAAACTTCCATTTTCCAGCCTGCTACTGGTGTGATCCCAGCTCCAGGCAATAGTACTGGAAACATCATGGTAAAGGGTGGTGTAAGAGCATCCATACAGAGCAGTTGATTGTCAGTGGTGGGGGGGGGGCACACAAAGGGTTAAAAATAAAGATGCAGTCATTGTAAAGACAGATTCTGCTGTAGATAACAAAAGTTCATTTTCCAAATGCAGAACCTTTTCTAGGTGTTAGAGATTTAGAAATTCTGTAGCACATTCATATACACAAATCTACCTAATTACACAACAAGCAAAAAAGCAAAACAAAACAAAAAAAAATGCAAAAATGTTTTGCATTGTGAGAGGTCCCTGATCTCCCTGGGTGCCACCCCTGAAATATATTTATATAATACATTCCTACATACACGACTCTGCAATGTGTGTGTGTGTGTGTGTGTGTGTGTGTGTGTGTGTGTGTGTGTGTGTGTGTGCGTGTGTGCGTGTGTGCGTGTGTGCGTGTGTGCATGTGTGCGTGTGTGTGTGTGTTTATTCCATTGTCTCCAAAGTATGGTATCTCAGAGTTGGAGCATATAAGTCTTGGGGGGTGTGGTAGTCTAGTGTCCCACAATATGGGATACAGGCGGGCTTGCAATGTTTAATATTTGTTCTTCTCCTGCATTTTCATTTTTTTAGCTTGGTCTTTTTGGACTTTCTCAGTGTCTTTCATCTAGAGACTGTATAATTTTCAACCTGCCTTTAGAGACTTTTACCATTGTTAACTGACACACCTTGTTCCCATTCTATAAAAAATGCAATAGTCCTCAAAAATGCTAAATTGTAAAGCTACTCCTGTATAGAACTGTTAACGTACTTCAAAGTCTCTAAATGATGAAAAAATCTTCTTGATTTGCAATCAGTATTATATAAAGTCTATGTAATTTATATATCTATATCTATCTATCTATATATATATATATATATATATATATATATATATATATATATATAAAATCGTAAAACTGTATGCAACTTCATGTGGAGATTTTCTCCCTGGGTCTCCACTGAAAATGGGTTTTTGTCCAGTCAGACTTTCCCAGTAAACAAAGATAAAATAAAAATAATAAAAAAAAATAATACATATATTATTGTATCATTAACTGTCCAACTGTACATAAAAATTACAGGTTAGTTTCAGCAGTAATTTATAGTAACAAATTAACTAGTGTAAATCATCAAATTCCAATGGATAACTGGCAGTCAGCATCCTTACTTAGGAAACTAGTTTGACATGAATGGGCTGGAAAATTCAACACCTTATTCTGAAAGGAAAGTAGATACTTTAAAATCTTCTGAGCTTATTTCTAAACATAGATATGGGATGGAAAATATGAATGTTCTTTAAATCTTATTCCCTCTGTGAGTAGCTTGTAGGTCAACAAGACTAATGGAAATGTGACTCCGTGAACAATAGGAAGTAAGTTTGCTTTTGGCAATGAGTGGAGCTGGTGTTGTGCTCTTGTGGCGTTTCCTGTATACACACTGATTTGTGCATGCCACATTCACTGTATGTTTTTTTTTGCAGAGAATGATGTAATTATTGACTCCCAGGTTCCTGGCATAGAGGGATGGAGTAACAAGTACCCAGAGGAGCCAGGAAGGGCTGGTGGGAATGAAAAAGCTTTCTTCAGATTCACCAGTTTAGGGAGGAGAGATGTTTCCACCCATGACTGAACACATCCATTGTGATAGAGATGGTGCCAGATGTTTCCACCCATGACTGAACAGATCCAGATGGGGCTGGTGCCAACATTTTGTAGCAGATTGCCATTAACATTTTGACACTGAAAGGACAGCCAGTGCTAACTGATGTTATATGCAGTGACACACATGACTTCAATAGCTATACCAAGTTTGACTATAAAAAAAAATCTGGCTTACAGGACTGTGAGTGTGATGCTTCCAACTGCTCTGTTGCACCAAACTTCCATTTTCCAGCCTGCTACTGGTGTGATCCCAGCTCCAGGCAATAGTACTGGAAACATCATGGTAAAGGGTGGTGTAAGAGCATCCATACAGAGCAGTTGATTGTCAGTGGTGGGGGCACACAAAGGGTTAAAAATAAAGATGCAGTCATTGTAAAGACAGATTCTGCTGTAGATAACAAAAGTTCATTTTCCAAATGCAGAACCTTTTGTAGGTGTTAGAGATTTAGAAATTCTGTAGCACATTCATATACACAAATCTACCTAATTACACAACAAGCAAAAAAGCAAAACAAAACAAAAAAAAATGCAAAAATGTTTTGCATTGTGAGAGGTCCCTGATCTCCCTGGGTGCCACCCCTGAAATATATTTATATAATACATTCCTACATACACGACTCTGCAATGTGTGTGTGTGTGTGTGTGTGTGTGTGTGTGTGTGTGTGTGTGTGTGTGTGTGTGTGTGTGTGTGTGTGTGTGTGTGTGTGTGTGTGTGTGTGCGTGTGTACGTGTGTGCGTGTGTGCGTGTGTGTGTGTGTGTTTATTCCATTGTCTCCAAAGTATGGTATCTCAGAGTTGGAGCATATAAGTCTTGGGGGGTGTGGTAGTCTAGTGTCCCACAATATGGGATACAGGCGGGCTTGCAATGTTTAATATTTGTTCTTCTCCTGCATTTTCATTTTTTTAGCTTGGTCTTTTTGGACTTGGTGCATCTGTATGCGCGTGCGCACACACACACACACACACACACACACACACACACACACACACACACACACACACACACACACACAAAATAACTTGTTTTGCAGAGCAAGAAAAATATCTGTAATTATTAGCATATTCCATCTTTCCATCATGAAAAAATATTGACTTCTGTACAGTATACAATCAAGGGTCTTAATCTATTATTGGTTCTTTTTATAGTAAGTGGTAGTATATATTTAAGTAGAAGTGTGAGGAATCATATCCAGTATCATACTGCTTTCTTACAGGAATATTTGAAAAACACATCGAATGTGGGATGTTTCAAATGAGAAGAATCATAAACTGAAGCATCTGAAGGAAATATGGATCTATTTTGGTGGCAAAGATTTTAGAAAGTCAGGTACATAACCAAACAAAACAAAAGATTTTTTCCTTTACTGATATGATAGCATTTTTGATTTCTTATACTATCAAAAACAAATCACAGTTAGTTGACATCTTAGGAGTCATTATTGGCCAGTTATCATGTTTTAATCCTTTGCTCATTTTGTATTATGCAAAAATGAAAAATAATTATGAAAATAATGTTTTCCTGTCAAGATACAGAATATGTTGTATTTCATCTGCTGAATGCTTTGTTCTATTGTTATGAAATATATTTTTATTGAATGATTTTCATTCTAAATATTTTTAATTTGATGATTTTTTTGAAATGGGAGTTTTGTAACAACATTGTATCTTGTCTTCTTACTTACATATGTTTTTTGTCATTGTTTATACAAGGATACATTCCATTAACATTTAGTGATAATAATCCAGCCACATAAATCTGGCTACCACTGCTTATCACAATTGTAACAACAGCAACAAAGGAATGAGTTCATAATAACTACTATATGTAGTTTACATATGATATAGCTAAAAGAAAACAAATGAAAAAAGAAGTATTGAGAGGCACCCAAATAGAAAAAGGGGGAAAACAGAAGGAAGAAGGAATATGCAAAAAGTCCATTAAACTCTTGAAGAGGTATTTAAAGATGGTTTGATACATCTTTCTCTATGCCAATATATCAAGTGAAGAGTGCTTGTAATCTGTCACAATGAATCAAACACAAGTTTCACTGTTCCCTCAGTTATGGCAAGAAACACTGCAAATATCAAGTGTGCTCTCTACCTCTTGTGGAAATAAACATGTCTATTCCTTCAATCTTGCTTCTTCTCATTTTAATAATAGTGGATAACTAGTCATGTTTATTGACTTTGAAAGATGTTACCAAAAGTGAACACATGGTTGCATTAGATGAATTCTGCGTCACTGTACAATGAAAGTTACCCAGGACCACTACGTCCTTAGCAGCATCTACTAAAGAATTTATAAGACGGGCTATCACTTTATGTATAGGTAGGGGTTTCTAGTCCAAATTGTACATACAGAGGTTCTGGAATACTAAATCCTCAGACGTAAACTTAGAACCCAAAAAGGAAGGCAAATGATGTATATAACCAAAACAGATGAACCAAAATGCAAAAAATGAAACATGCACAAGTAGGACCAGTGAACAACCACCAACAAAATTTCCATGGTTTTGAAAGTACTTTTATTGCACATACATAACACATCTTAGTTAAGCACTTTTGTCCAAGAAAATTATCACTAAGACTTCATCAGAATGAATGAACAGAACAGAATCAAGAAAATGGGACTCTGATGTTGGTAATTGGCAAATAAGTCAACCACTGAAGAAAAGTTACTTTATGATCCATAAAGAATGCCATTGTTTTCAAAGCAGAAAATCAAAACCTAGTGCAACACAAAGATTAATGTAATATATTCTCACTCAAAATAACTATAAATTGCATTCTAGAGCAGTTTCCAGACCTTGAATATTTGTAATTCTTCGCCCTTGTGTTATGAACAGCAGTACTACTAAAACTGATAGAAGCATGCATTTAGAAAAATGTCACTAGCTTAATGAGAACAATATTGGTGATTAGGAGATGCCTTAAAGATACCTGTTCTCAGAAATAATACAAATTAAATAATATAATTTGTAAGCATATAAATATTCTCTATTATATTTAGATATTATTAATGTAGCAAGGCTGCTTCACAGTTTACATTCTTTCTATTAATCTTTATTACAGACAAAGCTAAGACATTGATTTGCTCTTAGGTGAAAGGGACAACATTGCAATATAAGCTTTTTTCAATAAATTTTTAACAGTCAGATTGAGTAATAAGATATTAATTTACTAGACTTCTCATTAATCATTTGAGATTTTAATGAGCTAATGCATTTAATAAAGTATTTATGATTGTTGACAAACACAGGCAGATTTAACTTATATTACTGTTTTATGCATTTATGCATTCATTGGTTTGTTGATGTTTTCCCTTTATCTTTTATTTATTTAGGGTCACAGAGAGCTAGACCCTGTCTTGTCACTCAGTGCACAGTAAGGCATGGAATGTGTTCTGAAAGAGACATGTTTCCATTAGAGGACACCCGTGCATACAAACATAAGCATCACTTCTGTATGTAGTAGCAGTTTGGAAGCTCACCAGTTCAGCCTATCAGCGTGCCTTTGAAATGCTGGAGGAAACTAGAGTCTGCAGTAAAAACCTCAATGGACATAAGGAGGTCATGCAGAATCCATACGGAAAACACCCAACTGGGAACCGAACTAGAGAATCAACCTCAAAACTGGCTAAAGCACTAACTGCTGCTCCACCTCTCTGCCTCTGTTTTACAGTTTGATTTTAAATGTCTCAGATGTAACACTCCGAATAGTCAACTGTAACTTATCTGGATGTTTAAAAACAGCAAATATGACTTCTCTGTCTGACGACATTTTCATTTCTATATTTTGCAGTAATGTCACTATGCAGGATGTGCAGTACTTAAAACTTTTGTGGCTTACATAGGCATAACAATTTACTTTTTATTAATTTCACAACTACTGATGATATCACAGTCCTTTTTGAAAAATACTTCAATCTTTGTATTCCTGTGTCATGTAGTTAGGCTTGCTTTTGCAGAATAATGACTTCACATTGGTTAACTTGTCAGAAGCTCTCATGTTACCCAGGTGTGTCAGTACACTGATTAACTAATCAGAAATACTCATTACCCAAGTGTTTGAGTATACTGACTAACTAGTCAGAAGCTCTTGTGTTACCCAGGTGTGTGAGTTCACCAATTAACTAGTCAGAAGCTCCCATATTATCCAGGATTGTGAGTCTACTGGTTAGCTATTCAGAAGCACTTATTTTTGCCAAGCTGTGTGAGTCCATTGGTTAACTAGTCTGAAGCACTCACTTTACCAAGTTGTTTGAGTACACTGGTTAACTTATCAGAAGCTCTCATGCTACCCAGGTGTGTGAGTACACTGATTAACTGGTCAGAAATACTCATTACCCAAGTGTGTGAGTACACTGATTAACTAGTCAGAAACTATCATTGCCCAAGTGTGTGAGTACACTGATTAACTAGTCAGAAGCTCTTGTGTTACCCAGGTGTGTGAGTACACCAATTAACTAGTCAGAAGCTCTCATATTATCCAGGTTTGTGAGTACATGGGTTAACTAGACAGAAGCACTCATTTTGCTAAACTGTGCGAGTCCATTGGTTAACTAGTCTGAAGCACTCACTTTACCAAGTTGCTTGAGTACACTGGTTAACTAGTCAGGAAGACTTATGTTACTAATGTATGTGAAGACTTTGAGGGGTACAGTGCTTTTAAACACCCAAGGATTGCTTAGTGTTATTCTTCTTTAAATATAATTGGTATGGGAGGTCTTTTACAAATACTGTGGGTTAACTACACATATCAAGATTAAGCATATAGAAGATGGCATGATGTTACTTTCTTGAAAAGTAATGGATCATCTTTTTTATTATTCTATCAGTAATCACTTACTGAATAAAAGAAATGGCATTTTTTGGCTATATTTTCTGTGGACACATGAATTTAGTGTTGCAAACGGGTGTTCCTTTTTTTTTAATTAACGAACTGTTGGAATTCTGAATGACCATTGTTTTTTTTAATCTCTGTGGCCATTTTGTAAGCATTAATATACAGAAAATGTTTCAGGACAACTCAGGAAAGTTACAATTATATATTTCAGTTTCCTTTTTTTCAGAGAGCAGCACTAGAAGGCAATACCTCTCAACTGTCCAGATTTTTGCAGAATGTCCACATCTTTGTATCATATTTTTGATCTGTTCATCATAAAGTTTGCATTTTTCTGGCAAATCACTGAGCAATAAATACACTAAATAATGACATAATGCATGCTAACACAAATGCTGCTATTCAACCAACTTCCTATGTAATAAGAATAGTATTTAAAATGTGTACCAGTTATTGGGCCTTTTACCCCCATTTTTTAGGCTTTGTCCAGATTACCTGTGCTAGGAACTTGAGAGGTATGGAAGACAGAATGTGTTTAAACATGCAGAATACTGAGGTAAAACAAAACTTATTTAATACTTCCCTCTTCTATCAGATGTCAGTATGTAATACAAGGTGCTAAAAGCAACTGTGCAAGCAAAAAATAGCACTGAGTCTTTATATTGCATTCTTGCTGGCAAACCTTAAGCAATGCTTGTTTCAATACCTTTAATTAAATTGTATGCAAAATTGATTAATAAAGTTTAGTATAATCAAAAGTGCACTCAAAAACTTTTGATAGCTTTTTTTAATGAAATGACCAAAACACAGTTCAGAAAATGGTGCAAGACAATCAAATTCTTCTGAAGTGAGAGAAACTGTTTATGCAAATATGTTTTTCTAGCTGATTCTCTTATGTATGTGCTATGAAGGCAACAATACAAGTGTGCAAGTATATATTATGTGATCCTCAGTGCATGCAACATGTCTCTCTCGCAGTTCTCTACTCAGTCACCAATGCATAGATTCTGTAATTATTGATAGAACTGACTTATCTGTTGCATTTAAAGGCAAAATTTAGGAGATATACGTAGATAATGCATGGACATCAACATTTTTTTCATACTGAGCAAGGCATCTTCCCATTAAAGATGCTGCCGTTTTATTGTGGCATGCTGGCTTAGTGTCCAGATTTAAGACTAACTGCTATGATATCAGGAAAAAAACAGGCATATTTCTCCAGCATCAAATGCCAACCAGATAATGGAAATATGTACCACCAATGTCTTTTTGATATTAAAGAAAGCCAATATGCATCTTAACAACTGAGCTAAGCTCTTTTCTGAGTGGCTACATTTAGATAATTCACAATAATCATTACTTCCCAAATTGTTTTTTAACTGAATTTTCTTTGTTTTAACAATAAGAGAAGAATAAAACATATAAAAAGATTAAATGGAAAAGTGATAACAGCTGATAACATAACAGAGTTAAAATTTGGTGATCTCTAAAACAGTATATACTATATACATGGCTAATCCTAAACGTCTTATCTAGTCCCCTACCTTTATCAACATTCCATTCAGACATGTAAATGAGACCACCATTAATGACATGTTTGGCCATTTAACTGACCATAATAGGCAAGTAATAGCTTACATTGCTGAGAAAGAGACTACAATTGTCCATTACTTCTGAATGTGTACATAATATTGTCTAAATGCCTGTGAAGAAAATAATCTATATTCTGTGTTGGTGCTTTTCCTACCAATTTCCATTGTTTAGCAAACAAGAATTTGACCACCCTAGCCAGTATCAGACAGACTCTCAACTAGGAATCAACTGGGGCTCAACTCTAGGTACAATGCCAAAAATCCACAAATTCAGTCTAACTTCAGCTAGCTTCTTGTTTAGGGATACCAAATCAACCCGGATCTTAAGGCAAACCCAAAACAAATGTAAATTATCAGCTCCACCCTTTTCACACCTCCATCTACTATTTGGTTTCAGCTCTGTCCTCACATGTCTACATGAAGTGAGATATGTTCATAATTTACCTTAAATTGTTGATCCTTTTATCTAATGTGCTTTTCATGCCTGATCATTCTGTGCTGCAGTCAGTTGAATGTCCTCCTGTGTTTTCAATCTACCCACCATCAGGCATTTTAAGACTTCAGCTTTAATCTCTCATATATCCATATAAGTTAATCCAGTTGTACCTGTTTTGAGTCTATCGCATTTTCTGTACCATTGGACCATCTTAGCCTTTTCTGACTTGGCTATGTGCTTAGATCACACCTGCCTTATCTGCCGGTATAGGTCACTCTTGCTCATTTAGGTGAAACACATCACAAAGCATTGAGAAGCTTTTAATCACAGAACTAGATGGGCACTTTAATATTTATATCCAGTCCTATCATACCTTGTTTACCCATTACTCTCTTGTGGTCTTACCTATTAGACTCCTGATTTTGGGATGATGCCAAATGCAGTTAGTGTGTCCCCTCCCCCATTCTAAGCCACTCTCCTAATGCTTTCATTACAGATATATCTACTCCACCCCTGTGACATACAGGAAAGACAGTGTACTAGGACTGGCCCCTTGCCTATCTCCCTATCTTTGTTACTAGAGGCCCAATATATAACTTGACTTAGATGAAGGTTAGGACTTAACTTGCTAAGTGGGGAAGCCCAAATTCCCATAAAATTTAAGAATATAGGCTATGGACTCTGAAATCCTACTTCTTTTCTACCTGAAACAGTAAAATTAATAAGGCCCTACAAGTGCTCAATGTGCTACAATGTTTAGATAAAACAGGGATAGTCCTAACAAGGTATAGTAAATGGGATCACTTGTCCTGTTAATATCCTACCTGAGAGGATATTGAAGTTGTCTAGTTTGGGAAGATATTTTTTTTTTACATCTTCAATTAATCTTGAAGATTGTCTTCTGCCATAGCACTGAGAGACCTTCCTACCCTCAGTCCTAAGTACTTACAGGTGTAATGATGGGGATTGCACAGTTGTCCAGCTCATACGCTAATGCACCACACTGGAGCCCACTGACTGGGATAGATTATAAGACAAACCTGAGACCTCACAAAATAAATGGAACATGTCCAACACCTTATCCAGCACACCAGGTAGATTTTTACTCATCAGCACACAGTTGTAGGCAAACAATTGGAAAGAACTAACAAAGTAAGTTGGGGCTCTAAAATAGACCTGATCTGGTATGACAACTCTGCCATGACTAGAAAAATATTCCTGGAGATAAGGGGCACCCTTACATTGTTCATTTCCATGCCGTCCCCACTTCTGACACTCCCCTATTATCTATAACTCTAAAAGATAGGTTAGTTTACAAACTCTTAACTCAGCTCATGAAGGAGGTCCTGCAGTTCCACAATTCAAGGCCCTTAGCAAGGAAGTCACATTCAACAGAGTGAAATGCCTTTTTCTTACCAAAAAAGGACTATCCCCACTTTAAATGACAGCGGTCATATTTAAGGGAAAAGGCAGCTATCTCCCACCAATTATCTGCTATATTTTGGCCTTTAACAAATCCATTTTGACCTTTTTGAATCAGTTGTAGTACAAGGGAATTCAATGTCATGGCCAACATATTGACAAGAATTTTCAAATCCAAATTTATAAGGGAAATATGTCTAAAATCCCCCAATGCGGGTATTCCTTCATTATGTTTAGAAGTAACAATTTTGATCACCTGGCTATGTTGGAGAAGTACGTCCTGTGGAAAATCTCTTGCATTGAACACTTTTGTGAGTGCTTTCCATAGAGCACCACCACTTCACTAATAAAACTCCACAGGGAGACGTTTGGTGACTGAAACTTTGTTGGGAATGAGTTGTGAAATCATCTTAGCCATGTTACTGCAAAGAGCAGACAGCAGGCTTATTCGATTTTTTATTCCTAGAGAAACTAGCTGGCCTAGCACATACCGTAGAGAAGTAGTAAGAAGACTCCCAATCTGGTTTTACTGCCCACTCCCATGTAAAACTGTGTTAGCAACAGTACTGTAAAAAATTTGTTAAGTGCATTGCATGTCCCTCTCCCAGTAATAGTTCTTTTGAGGTTACTGTCACCTACAGATTCTAAATGTACAGCAGTTTTTGTTTTTTTTTTCTGTTGGAAGCCACGATGCATGGTAATTCTGCTGTGTATGATAAATGCCTAACTCTGTTCAATTATCCATTTCGACATGATATAATAATGTCATAATTAAAAGTTAATTTCATATAGTGTCACTAGGGTGTTTTCTTGTGAAATTAAGACCTTTGATGCTAGGTATACAGGTGAAAGAAACAACAGCAGCTTATAAATCTATAAATAAATGCAGCCATCAAAAATATTTGCTCCTAGATGCAGTAGCAAAAAAAAAAAAGCCACACCAGATAGAAAACTATGAAATAATTGAACTGTTTAGAAACCATATCAGTACGATTAAGAACTAA